>NC_090324.1:83588729-83890333 GCF_040869045.1 Eurosta solidaginis | reverse complement strand
GAGTGGGCATTAGGTCTATAGGTGGACGCCTTTTCGAGATATCGCCATTAGGGTGGGACAGGGGTGACTCTAGAATGTTTGTATGATATGGGTATCAAGCGAAAGGTGTTACTGAGCATTTTAAGAGGGAGTGTACATTAGGTCTATAGGTGGACGCCTTTTCGAGATATCGCCATTAGGGTGGGCCAGGGGTGACTCTAGAATGTTTGTACGATATGGGTATCAAACGAAAGGTGTTACTGAGCATTTTAAGAGGGAGTGGACATTAGGTGTATAGGTGGACGCCTTTTCGAGATATCGCCATTAGGGTGGGCCAGGGTGACTCTAGAATGTGTTTGTACGATATGGGTTTCAAATGAAAGGTGGTAATGAGTATTTTAAAAGGGAGTAATCCTTAGTTCTATAGGTGGACGCCTTTTCGAAATATCGCCATTAGGGTGGGCCAGGTGTGACTCTAGAATGTTTGTACGATATGGGTATCAAACGAAAGCTGTTACTGAGCATTTTAAGAGGGAGTGGGCATTAGGTCTATAGGTGGACGCCTTTTCGAGATATTGCCATTAGGGTGAGCCAGGGGTGACTCTAGAATGTTTGTACGATATGGGTATCAAACGAAAGGTGTTACTGAGCATTTTAAGAGGGAGTGGACACTAGGTCTATAGGTGGACGCCTTTTCGAGATATCGCCATTAGGGTGGGCCAGGGGTTACTCTAGAATGTTTGTACGATATGGGTATCAAACGAAAGGTGTTACTGAGCATTTTAAGAGAGAGGGGGCATTAGTTCTATAGGTGGACGCCTTTTCGATATATCGCCATTAGGGTGGGACAGGGGTGACTCTGGTATGTTTTTGTACGATATGGATATCAAATTAAAGGTATTAATGAGGGGTTTAAAAGCGAGTGGCCCTTAGATGTATATGTGAAGGCGTTCTCGTGATATCCACCAAAATGTGGACCAGGTGATCCAGAAAATCATCTGTCGGGTACTGCTAATTTATTTATATATGCAATACCACTAACAGTATTCCTGCCAAGATTCCAAGGGCTGTTGATTTCGCCTTGTAGAACTTTTTCATTTTCTTCTACTTAATATGGTAGGTGTCACACCCATTTTACAAAGATTTTTCCAAAGTTATATTTTGCGTCAACAAACCAATCCAGTTACCATGTTTCATCCCTTTTTTCGTATTTGGTATAGAATTATGGCATTTTTTTCATTTTTCGTAATTTTCGATATCGATAAAGTGGGCGTGGTTATGGTCAGATTTCGCCCATTTTTTATACCAGGAAAAAGTGAGCTCAGATAAGTACGTGGGCTAAGTTTAGTAAAGATATATGGGATTTTGCTCAAGTTATTGTGTTAATGGCCGAGCGGAAGGACAGACGGTGGACTGTGTATAAAAACTGGGCGTGGCTTCCACCGATTTCACCCATTTTCACAGAGAACAGTTACCGTCATAGAATCTATGTACCTACCAAATTTGAGAAGGATTGGTAAATTTTTGTTCGACTTATGGCAATAAAAGTATTCTAGACAAACTAAATGAAAATGGGCGGAGCCACGCCCATTTTGAAATTTTCTTTTATTTTTGTATTTTGTTGCATCATATCATTACTGGAGTTGAATTTTGACTTAATTTACTTATATACAGTAAAGATATTAAATTTTTTGTTAAAATTTGAATTAAAAAAATTTTTTTTTTAAAAAGTGGGCGTGTTCTTAATCCAATTTTGCTAATTTTTATTTAGCACATATAGAGTAATAGTAGTAACGTTCTTCCCAAATTTCATCATGATATCTTCAACGACTGCCAAATTACAGCTTGCAAAACTTTTAAATTACCTTCTTGTAAAAGTGGGCGGGGCCACGCCCATTGTCCAAAATCTTACTAATTTTCTATTCTGCGTCATAACGTCAACCCATCTACCAAGTTTCGTCGCTTTATCTGTCTTTTGTAATGAGTTATCGCACTTTTTCGGTTTTTCGAAATTTTCGATATCGAAAAAGTGGGCGTGGTTATAGTCCGATATCGTTCATTTTAAATAGCGATCTGAGATGAGTCGTCAGGAACCTACATACCAAATTTCATCAAGATACCTCAATATTTACTCAAGTTATCGTGTTAACGGACGGACGGACGGACGGACAGACGGACGGACGGACGGACGGACGGACGGACATGGCTCAATCAAATTTTTTTCGATCCTGATTATTTTGATATATGGAAGTCTATATCTATCTCGATTCCTTTATATATGTACAACCAACCGTTATCCAATCAAACTTAATATACTCTGTGAGCTCTGCTCAACTGAGTATAAAAATTGCTTAGATAGTAAGGCGAGATGGAGTGAAATATCTAATGTTGGAATTATTGGAAAAGCAGTAGATAGTTCGGATGATTTAGATGTTAATTATTTGAACAGCAAATTTACGAATTTACCAACGTCTACGGCTGATATTGCTTATTACAAGATCAAAATTCATTTTATTTTAGATGCTTCACTGAAACTGAAATATTTCAAAGTTTTCTAAGCATCAAGCCCAATGCTATTGGCTGTGATGGAGTCCATCCAAAATGTATAAAAATTTTATTTCCTACTATTTTACCATATATCACCCACCTGTATAATTCTATAATAACAAAATCAATATATCCCACTCAATGGAAGCATGTTGAAATCGTACCTATAACCAAAACAGAAAATGAGTTTCGGTCAATTGCTATACTTCCCTTTCTGTCTAAGATACTTGAACGCTTAATGCATAACCAAATCAATAAATATATTCAGGATAACAAATTACTTACTCTCAGACAATCTGGGTTTCGACCACATCATAGTTGTGTAACTGCTTTGATTGACGTTACGGGATATTTAAGATCACAAATTGATAATGATAATATAGCTTTTCTTATTCTCTTGGACCACTCAAAGACTTTTGATACCGTTTATAATGAATTTCTAATATTAACATTAATCAATTTACTTAATTTTTCGCCTACAAAACTGATGACTTCTTATTTAAGAGGCAGCTCACAATCAGTTATCCATGATAATAAAATGTCTAGTACTGTCGCCTTAACAAGAGGTGTACCTCAAGCATCTATTTTAGGTCCTGTATACTGCTTATGCAAATGATCTTCCGAGTCAGTTAAAACACTGCAATGTTCAAATGTACGCTGACGATGTACAACTCTATATAAGCTGTAAAGCATCAGATATTGATGATTGTGTACGCAAAGTTAATGTTGACTTGTGTAAGAACCTGGGCTGCAATTAACGGTTTATGTCTCAATCCAAGCAAATCCAAATATATATTGGTCACGAAAAAACACTAATTGTAACATATTTTCTCGATTTAGTTCTGGGTCAGTCTAAAATTGAATACGTGGGTAAAGTAAAAAATCTTGGTGTCACGTTTAATATACACCTTCACTGGAATGATCGCATTATCATCACAACCGGCAAAATATACGGGATGTTAAGAAGTTTTTGGTATAGCCAATGGTTCATACCACTGGAAGTCAGAATGATTCTGGCTAAATCATATTTAATACCGACGTTACTATATGGTTGTGAATTGTTTTCAAGTTGTGACGCAACCCGTAGGCGTAAATTAAATGTAGCTTTTAATAGTACTGCAAGATATATATTTGGCATATGACGATTTGACAGAATATCTCTTTATTCCAAACTCATTTTTGGTGTAACCTTCCAGAATCTTTTAAACTGCAGAACTTTAATATACCTTCATAGGCTAATGTACACACGACAACCGGATATTCTTTACCGAAATTAAACTTCTTCAGGTCAGAAAGAGGAAAACATTTATATATTTACGCCATACGAATTGGGAATGGATTAACCCCTTATTTACAATTGGTCAGCAACGCAATGCAATTTAAAAAGTTAATATACGAGTATTTTAAATAACACTATTATATTTTTAAATTTTAAAATCTTAAACTTTTGATTCCATATTGTTTGATTTTATATTGTAAACTAATATTAATTTAAGTTTTTATGTTAGTTATAGCTTTTGATATAATAATTTTTAATAAGACTTTAATACTATTCAGTGCTTTTATATAAGATGAAATCTTTGTACTGAATTATAAAAAAAAAAATTTAATGAATGAATGAATGAAATGATTTCAAAACGAAAAATAATTATGACTTTTAATTTTCTCTAAAATGCTAACAAAAAGTAGAATAATAAAAGAAAAATATGAAAAGCCTTCAAAAACGTGCCAAATGAGCAGAAAACTTTCGGCATATATCCATCATAACGGCGGGGTAGGCTAACAATAAACGGGGTGTCGCTGATGATGGTGAATATATATAGGCCGCTATTTAGCGATCGTAACATAGCGGGACCATTTTCCGAGGAAACCAAGCTTTAAGAGATGTTTGAATGCGCTTGGGTTTGGGAAGGCTAGGTCGAAAGTTCTGTTGAGGTGCTGAGACCGTACGTCCCTGGGTAAGCATCGTAGTACCCGGTGTAGTTGGGTGTGGGACATGGCAGCATGATGCGATGAAACCTGGACTTCCGCTTGTGAACCCAGAACATCTAGGAAAGTGAAAAGCAAGAAGCTACACAAGATTTGTTAAAGTGAAGGGGTCGGCGAATGTTGGGATCTATCCCAGAACACTGCGTGAAATGCAACCATCCTTTGCACGTGACACCTTGGCATAAGTGTGACCGTGCTGAAAACATCCGTTTACGGCACCCACAGGAAAATCATTTCTCTGGAATGGGTTTAGGTTCTGGAACCGGATTGGGTTCAATACCTTCCCGGAACAGAAAAATATGAAGAAGTCCCGCTTCAAGGATCTGCAAGGAGGATCGCACCTTGTGGGAGAGAAGCAACAAATCAAAATATCTTACACTGAAATGATAGCCTTTGGTCGGGCAAACCCTGAGTCGGTCCGGTCGCAGTAAAATTAAAAACAAACAATCTGCTAAAAAAGACCTGTACTTTAGGTCTTGCGAAACAGGTCAAATAAATTTTATCTAAACTGAGAAGAAATCTGTAAATGCAAACAGGTTTTAGACTTAACGTGCCAATAATGGTTACAAAGAAATATAGTTAGTTTCATCAAAAAGGAGCTTTTATTCGAAAACAACTTAGAAAGGAAATTTGTGCGTTAAACATTTATTTGGTACCAGTGTTAACATTTGCTACTCCAGACCAGCAATAGAATCAGAAAAATATTCTGCTACTGCTCCAGCACTAAAAATGAACAGAGGATAGAGCAGAGCCGTGTCATATAAAAGGGATAGCAAAGAATAAAAATTCTAAACGAAATTATTTTTGTAGTGAAGTGAGAGCAAAAAATATATTTCTATGTGCTCTGTTGGGCATTGTTATGCAAACCTTGTCTTTTCTCGCGCTAATACTTATCTACAACAATTTGTAATATGCCATCAGTTTTTTATGCTACGGCCCTGCTACATGCTCAGCTCATGTTCAGAGCAGGAGCAATAGCAAAAAAAAACTTCAGAGTATTTACATATTTCTACCAAAAATTTAGGTACAGAAATTATTTAGATATCATGACGCCGAAATTTTTAGTTGCAAATCAAATTGGAATAAGGGGTGAGTAACTATCTCAGCTAGCTTTTTCATCCTTTCGCGTGAATTTACATATGAGTACGAATGTAAAACATAAGATAAACAAGAATTAAGAGAGCTTACATAATAACATCTTATTTGGAAATCGCATCGAAAATTTTCGAATGATATACTTTTGCGCGCGGAAGTAAATTTCGATATTTGTAGAGACTTTTCAATGCTTCAGAAGCTTTATTATACTTAGCTGAGCAGAGCTCACAGAGTATATTAATTTTGTTCGCATAACGGTACCCCGTTTTGTCTTAACTTGTTTGTTATGCTTTGTTTTCACTATGTCAAAATCACTGACATCAAATACTGACATAACTGTCGTCATGGCGATTTGGTGTCAAATGTGTTTTCATTACATATTAAAAACTGGCATGACGTCGATATAGCAGTGTGTGCCAAAGACTGTCATCAAATTGTGGTGTCAGTCGATTGACATCCTGACATTTTTCACCACTGACGTCAAACGTTAAGTAAATATTTTTGACAGCGATGGGGCCATTTCGGGACTATTTCGGGATCATTTGGGGTGCCTATCGGCATTATTTCTGGTTGCTTTTCGGGTTCCGTCCGGGATCCCATCGGGGTCATTTCGGGACTTTTTCGGGATCATTTGGGGACCTTTTCGGCATCATTTCTGGAGGGTTTTGGGTATCCGTCCGGGATCCCGACGGGGTCATTTTGGGACCTTTTCTCGACTAATACGGGATCATTTGAGGTACCTTCCGGCATCATTTCTAGATGGTTTTGGGTATCCGTCCGGGATCCCGTCGGGGTCATTTCGGGACTTTTTTGCGATTAATACGGGATCATTTGGGGACCCTTTCGGCATCATTTCTGGAGGGTTTTAGGGATCTGTCCGGGATCCCATCAGGGTCATTTCGGGACTTTTTCGGGATCATTTGGGGTACCTTCCGGCATCATTTCTAGATGGTTTTGGGTATCCGTCCGGGATCCCGTCGGGGTCATTTCGGGACTTTTTCGCGACTAATACGGGATCATTTGGGGACCCTTTCGGCATCATTTCTGGAGGGTTTTAGGGATCCGTCCGGGATCTCATCAGGGTAATTTCGGGACTTTTTCGGGATCATTTGGGGTACCTTCCGGCATCATTTCTAGTTGGTTTTGGGTATCCGTCCGGGATCTGTCCGGTATCCCATCAGGGTCATTTCGGGACTTTTTCGGGATCATTTGGGGTACCTTCCGGCATCATTTCTAGATGGTTTTGGGTATCCGTCCGGGATCCTGTGGGGGTCATTTCGGGACCTTTTCTCGACTAATACGGGATCATTTGGGGACCCTTTCGGCTTCATTTCTGGAGGGTTTTAGGGATCTGTCCGGGATCCCATCAGGGTCATTTTGGGACTTTTTCGGGATCATTTGGGGTACCTTCCGGCATCATTTCTAGATGGTTTTGGGTATCCGTCCGGCATCCCGTCGGGGTCATTTCGGGACTTTTTCGCGACTAATACGGGATCATTTGGGGACCCTTTCGGCATCATTTCTTGAGGGTTTTAGGGATCCGTCCGGGATCTCATCAGGGTAATTTCGGGACTTTTTCGGTATCATTTGGGGTACCTTCCGGCATCATTTCTAGTTGGTTTTGGGTATCCGTCCGGGATCCCGTGGGGGTCATTTCGGGACTTCTTCGGGACTAATACGGGATCATTTGGGGACCCTTTCGGCATCATTTCTGGAGGGTTTCAGGGATCCGTCCGGGATCCCATCAGGGTCATTTCGGGACTTTTTCGGGATCATTTGTGGTACCTCCAGGAATCATTTCTAAATGGTTTTGGTTATCCGTCCGGGATCCTGTCGGGGTCATTATTGGACTTTTTAGATACTAATACGGGCTCATTTGGGGACCCTTTCAGCATCATTTCTGGAGGCTTTTAGGGATCCGTCCGGGATCCCATCAGGGTCATTTCGGAACTTTTTCGGGATCATTTGGGGTACCTTCCGGCATCATTTCTAGATGGTTTTGGGTATCCGTCCGGGATCCTGTCGGGGTCTTTTCGGGACTTTTTCGCGACTAATACGGGATCATTTGGGGACCCTTTCGGCATCATTTCTGGAGGGCTTTAGGGATCCGTCTGGGATCTCATCAGGGTAATTTCGGCACTTTTTCGGGATCATTTGGGGTACCTTCCGGCATCATTTCTAGTTGGTTTTGGGTATCCGTCCGGGATCCCGCGGGGGTAATTTCGGGACTTTTTAGAGACTAATACGGGATCATTTGGGGACCCTGTCGGCATCATTTCTGGAGGGTTTTAGGGATATTTTCTGGATGTTTTTGAGATCCGTCCCTGGGCCCGTCAGTGTCATTTCGGAACTTTTCCGGGACTATTTCGGGATCATTTTGGTACCCTTCAGGGATCATTTCTGTGTGGTTCTCTGGATAAGTCTAAAATCGTGTCGTTGTCATTTCGGGTTTTTTGGGACTATTCCGGGAACGTTTGGAGACCCTTCCGGGGCATTTCTGGATGGTTTTCGGGATCCGTCCGCGATATCGTCGGGGTCAATTCGTGGCTTTTTCTGGATAAATTCGGGATCATTTGTTGGATCCTATCAGGTTATCAGCTCATGTTTTTACTCAATTACAAAAATAAAGTGCATTAGACAGAAAAAAATTTTAAACAGATACCTTGATAAGCAGGCTAACGTGAATAGCCCATAAATTTCATTTTCTCCTTGCGGAAGGGCCGCAGGTAAATGCTAGTATATTTATAAAGAGAAAAGGAACTCACGCGGAAAGACCAGCGCAGGCTGTTCCACTTGGCAGATACTTCAAATCGCGACATCTTTAAAATATCCGCCACATCTTGCCATTGAGTTTCCCTCAAATTCCGGTCCCTGTATTGAGACGAAAGAAAATTCAAGGTCCCCTCCCTGACCTCTACTTCCTGCAATAGCCACTACGTTTGCTCGGCTGTCCATTTTTCAGTCAGTTTTCTCACCCGCTTCCTTTTTTCAGTGGTACTACAGACTGGATGAACGAAAATTGCAGAATTTGAAGCTTACTTATCCATTACGTCCTCCAACTACTCCAACCCCAAACGGCAACCCTACTCAAAAATGTCCCTATTGTAATGCGGAGTCTTTCGTTTGATACCCATGTCGGCATATCTCATGCAATTTTTTTTAATTTCGAATTGGTGGCAACCCTAAATGGCAACCCTACTCAAAAATGATCCTATTGTAATGCGGAGTGAAATATCTTTCGTCTGATACCCATATCGGCATATCTCATGCAATTTTTTTTTAATTTCGAATAGGTGGCAACCCTAAATGGCAACCCTACTCAAAAATGTCCCTATTGTAATGAGTGAAATACCTTTCGTTTGATACCCATATCGGCATATCTCATGCAATTTTTTTTAATTTCGAATAGGTGGCAACCCTAAATGGCAACCCTACTCAAAAATGTTCCTATTGTAATGCGGAGTGTACTACCTTTCGTTTGATACCCATATCGGTATATCTCATGCAATTTTTTTAAATTTCGAATAGGTGGCAACCCTAAATGGCAACCCTACTCAAAAATGTCCCTATTGTAATGCGGGGTGAAATACCTTTCATTTGATACCCATATCGGTATATGTCATGCAATTTTTTTTTAATTTCGAATAGGTGGCAACCTTGTGAGACATTCAGAGTGGCAACACCTAAGTAGAAAGTCTTAGAAGGTGATACGTTATCTCTGTGCCAAATTTCATTTAAATCGGTTGAGCCGTTCCCGAGATCGTTCGGCTATACAAACAAACAAGAATTGCTCGTTTAATATGAGATTTGCCAGCATGTTGGCAAATCTTTTTTGTGTGTCAAACGTTTCCAACAGCGCTGGAAAACTGAAATTTGGTCGTTTTCACTTGGATGCCATTTTGTCTGACAGTGAGCTGTCAAACCTGACTGCAAACGCAACTGACACTATTTGGCAGCCCGTTTTCATTATTTTGGCAACATTTGACGACATATATGCCATAATGAAAACGAGGCTTTAGTCTTAACTGTCGGGGATCATCAAATCACTTCAAAGGATTCTTTAATCACTTCAAAGGATCTTTAAAGTGCACATTGACTCTAAGTTAACTTTCAAAGAGCACTTCAGAGCGGTGGGGGAGAAAATTACCAAAGTTAATGGAACACTTATGCGAATAATACCTAACATTGGTGGTCCGAGCGAAGCTACACGTCAGCCATTCTCCACAGTAACCATGTCAATAATACTATACGCCGCACCAGTGTGGTATGGATCTAAACAGACCCATCAAAAATATATATTAGCAGCGTACTGATTTGCTGCTTTAAGAATAGCAAGTGCTTATCGGACGGTGTCTGACGACGCAATCCTGGTTCTAACCCGGAAAATCCCAGTGGACTTACTGGTAAGCTAAATGGCCGATCTGTATAACACTAATATCGAGCGACCATCTAAAGAAGACAAGAAAAGAGCAAGGACACAAACAATAGCTAAGTTGCAAGAACGGTGGGAGGCCTCGAGTAAAGGGCGTTGGACATTCACGCTAGTTTGGGACGTAGCTCACGGAGTTAGAAAACGCAGAAGACGTCATGTTCCACTGCCCCCGTTCCCACGAGGAAAGACTCGCCTTGCATGGATTCTTTGGGGAGGAACCTACCACGAGAAATTTAGTACATATGTGCAACAGGAAAGAGTGCTGGACTGCAGTGAGCAAAATGGCACTTATAGTAATGACACTCCTGATGGATGCTGAGAGGGAGCGCAGAGAAATGCGCATGCGAAGCAGAGGCGATTAAATCGACACTCAGAGGAAATAGCGGGAACCTGGACGCAGGGACAACAAAAGGCTCTTAAAAAATGAGAAGTATGGAACGCCACCCTGAAGTATTGCGAAAGTGGTACCGGGGTGGGCGACGGTTCCAAAACGGGGCTGTTTTTTGTCTACGGACACACGGTTGCTGCGACGGCAGCAATTATGTTACATTAGGCATTTTTCAGCCTCCCCGCAAAAAAAAAAAAATTAAAAAAATAAAAAACGGTACCCCGTAATGGCGTAAACTAATCGAGGTAGATATAGACTTCTAATATATCAAAATAATCTGGGCAAAAAAAAGAAATTTATTTAGCCATGTGCGTCCGTCCGTCTGTCCGTGAACACGATAACTTGAGTAAATTTTGAGGTATCTTAGTGAAATTTGGCATGTATTCCTGGACATTCGTCTCAGATCGCTATTAAAAACTAACGAAATCGGACTATAACCACGCCCACTTTTTCGATATCGAAAATTTCGAAAAACCGAAAAAGTGCGATAATTCATTACCAAAGACGGATAAAGCGATAGAACTTGGTAGGTGTGTTGACCTTATGACGCAGAATTGAAAACAAGTAAAATTTTGGACAATGGGCGTGGCACCGCCCAGTTTTAAAAGAAGGTAATTTAAAAGTTTTGCAAGATGTAATTTGGCAGTCGTTTGAAATGTCATGATGGAATGTGCCAGGAACGTTACGTTATTAATATGGTTATCCTGGCACAACAATTTAACAAAAATTATTTTACAGTGTCAGTCGCTTATATCATAAATACATTTTCTTAGATTTATAAGTAGTTAATGTAGTATTAGCAAGGAAAGAGAAGGGTAAGAGAAACAAGGAATGTAACAATGGGAAGAGGGAGTACAAATGTGAGTAGAGTACAGTACATAATAATAATAATAACAACAATATGACAACACGATTACATAAGTCGTGGCCGGTTCGAGAAAATTATATGTAACCAAGAGACCTTTAGTGATTAACGGGTATTAAACAAACAAGTCACTTAATTTTTAAATTGCATTGTATTATAGAGAAGTCTTAAACTAACTGGGAGTGAGTTCCAAAGACGTACCGCATTAATAAAGAATTGACGTTCAGATGTCAATGTTCTTTGCCTAGTGTAAACAAGTTGAACTGACCTTGATGATTGGGGGAACTGAAGCCTCTGGTATAAATAGTTAGGTTCCTTTGTATGAATAACTTTGTGTATAAGCAACAGTGTTCGGAGGGGATTAAGATACTTGGCTTGGATATCATACGTGGTTTCAGGCTCTGGATCAGGGACTGGTATCAGTCTTAGACCGGCCATAGTGACGAATTGTCACACGTGAATAGTTATCACGTCCTGCACGAGGTGCCCCTGCTTCTACTGATAATGGCGGATCTAGAGAGGACAACTCGATAAAACCCGCACCCCTGAGTCATTGTACCGAGCTCAGGGGAGGGAGGACCCTGTTAAGGGTCAAGATCGGTACACAAAGACGACGAACTGGACTGATAGGGATGCGTCAACCCTCGCGTGGCCTCCCTGCGTAGCATAGATAACCACGATACCGTTGAAGGGCGACTACACAGTCGGCTCTGGATAGCGGCCTTGAGAGGGGACTTTATAGAATGGACAAGACTAACACGAATCCGCCAAGTGTGGGGTGCGGAAGAAGAGCCGTTTTGATGGAAATCCGTCAAATCAATCTTCAGCACTCTAATGCGGCTTCCGCAAATATGTTGCTCTGTCTTGGAAAAGGCGGACTGGAGTTGTCCAGGAGCCGTGGCTGAGTAGTAACGGCAGAAAGATTTCTGGATTAAGGACTGGAAAATTCAACACTTTGGTGCATGCGGAGGCAGGTAGGCCTAGATCCTGTGTGCTTGTTAAAAAAAAGAGATTAAACTTTTATCCTCTCCAATTTCAGCAATGCTGATGTAACCACGGTCTGCCTCGAGCGAGGCAGTAAAGAAATGTGGGTGGTTTCAGCGTACATGCCACATGGGGACGTAGCGGGACCACCACCTGCGATACTGGGCGAAATCAACGCTGAAGCAAGGCGGAGAGGTGTTGGCGTGATCATCGGTGCCGATGCTAATGCCCATCATAGCATCATGGGAAGCTCGGATACCAACACTAGAGGTGAGTCTTTATATACTTTTATTGTAGATGAGGGCTTCGTATATGTAATAGGGGGAATGACCCGACTTTTATTACTGCGGTAAGGGAGGAGGACCACACCCTGGTTAGTTGAGAAATGGAAGGTCGGATATCTGGCTGGAGGGTTCTCAACGAGCACTCCTTCTCTGATCACCGATATAGTCAATTCTCGTTGAACGAAGAACGTCCCGGTAAATTATCTTTTAGGAATCCTAAAAGTAATAACTGGGACTTGTATTGTAGGAAGCTGGGAGAGCTGTTGCCTGCAGCGCCTACCGTTAGTTCGGACCTGTCGGAATCCGAGATAGACGCTCTGGTGGAAAACTTCACCTCGGCAAGCAGTAGCGCCTTTCAACTGTCCTGTCCATTGAAAACTTACAGGGGGAAGGGCAAGCCTCCCTGGTGGTCGGATTCTAATGACGACCGAAGAGCGTCCAGTCGGCGGCTCTTCAACAGAGCCAGGAGGAGTAAATTACCCTCGGACTGGGAGCTCTATAAGGTGAGTCTGGGGATTTATAAATATGAAATAAGGATAGCCAAGCGAGATTCATGGCGAAGCTTCTGCGAAAACGTAGAAGACTACAATGAATCCTCGAGGCTTAGAAAAATACTATCTAGAAGTCCCGCTCCTCTGGGTTATCTGAGAGATAATGGTGGAGACTGGTCGATGAGTAGCGAGGAGTCCCTAAGGCTTTTACTGGACAATCATTTTCCCGATGTCCCAATTGCGCAGGGATCTTCGCCTGCATGGTCGGCAGTCGTTGGCCATGCAGAATTGCCTGCCATTCCAATACGGGAAAGTCCGGTCCCGGATGGAATCATTCCTGCGCAACTTCAAAAGGGGGGGGGGGGCATAATTAAGAGGAATATGTGCAGGGGCACGCCATAGGGGGGTGTCCTGTCTCCTCTGCTCTGGGTTGTGGTAGTCAACGAGCTTCTTGTGGAGCTGGAAGCCAATGGTTGTCGGGTGGTTGCCTATGCAGATGACCTCGCTATCCTAGTCAGAGGCAAATTTCTGGGCACCCTGCGCGATGTTCTGCAGGGCTACCTGGATACTGTGGGTAGGTGGGCTGAATCATGTGGATTGGCGGTCAACCCGAGAAAAACGGAATTGGTTCTTTTTACAAAGAGATATAAGTTTCCCGATTTCAGAACACCCTCGATTGGAGGGGACCGTTGGTACTTTCTGATAGGGTTAAATATTTGGGGATTGTTTTGGACAAGAAACTGTCCTGGATGCCCAATATGGAAGATTGGGCCAGGAAGGCCGCCGTTGCCTTGTACTGCTGCAGAGGGGCTATCGGAAAGCGATGGGGACTCTCGCCAAGAGTAGTACACTGGCTTTGTGAGATGGTGGTCAAACCGATTCTGCTATATGGGGTACTGGTCTGGTGGAAAGCACTGGACACGGCGAGCACCTCCAAAATGTTAATGTCCGTGTAACGCACGGCGCTGATTGGTATCAGTAGCGCAACAACACCTACATTGGCACTGAACGTCATGCTGAACATATACCCAGTAGATATTGCGGGAAAGGCGGCCGTGGCAAGGTCGTTGGTCTGGCTTTATGATATAGGCTATGGGCTTTCTGACTGCGGACACTCTAGCCTTCTTACCAGTTTCGACTTTATCCCGGACAGAACGGACTATTGTATGCCTATAACTGCTCCCTATTAAACCTTCACCCCAGTCATTCCACCTAGAGAGGAGTGGGTAAGAGGAATTTTCTGGGGAATGGGACCGGTTAACTTGTTCACGTATGGGTCGAAACTGGACGGAAAGGTTGGGAGGGGGAGGGTGGTCTTTTGTCAAGAGCTAAATGTAAGCCGCAAGTTTAAGTTGGCTGATCACTGCAGTGTATTCCAAGCGCGGAAGTTGCTGCGATTAAGGATGCGTTGGATGGAATGCTATCCAGTGCTACTACGGTTAGGGAATTTAACATCTACTCTGATAGCCAAGCGGCTATCAAGGCCTTGAGCTCAACTACGGTGCGATCGCGGGTGGTCTGGGAGTGCCTGACCTCGCTTGCGATTACATCGAGTTATTTTACAATTAAGATTATCTGGGTCCCGGGCCATAGTGATATCCGGGTAACTGTCAAGCGGATCTCTTAGCCGGATGAAGATGGCTGTAGGGATTTCAGGATTCCGCTGGCCACCTGTGGATTGCTCCTCCATAGCTGGACATCAACTCAGCTCAGCAAACGTTGAGCGGACACCACGTCTTGCAGGGTAGCAAGATCTTTGTGGCCGAAAGTGGATGACAGGAGGTCTGTTGAAACAATTGGGTTTACTAAAGCTCACCTATATATGGTCATTGTGGTTTTGATAGGGCACTGTGCTATGGGTATCCATGCGGTACGTCTCAATATACTGGAAACTCCATCCTGCTGCAGCTGTATGGGGATGATGAGGTGGAGTCACCAAATCACTTTATGCTTGATTGCCCAGCTTTTGCCAGAACTAGGCGAAAGTACTTCGGTCGCGACTCACTTGGATCTCCAGAGGATTTATCCAAAGTTGAGACCGGTATCATTCGGAGCTTAATCGTTGCTACCCAACGATTCTCTAAGTATTACCAACTGAACGAAAGATTCGGTTATTCCATGTCAGAGTTATGTTAAATACTAAACCAAGATTTTTCGCTGTGGCAACATATTCAATAACTGCTCCGCCCAACAATAATCTATCTAAGTCTAGTGTTAGGCTTTTCTGCGAATGACAATACACTTAGGTTTATCGAAATTTATTGATAAACCATTCGCAGATGCCCATGTACTTATTTGCGTCAGGTCAGAATTAAGGTCGTTTCGGAACACCCCTATTACTATATGTGTGCTAAATAAAAATTAGCAAAATCGGATGACGAACAGCCCACTTTAAAAAACAATTTTAAAAGTAAATTTCTAACAAAAAATTGTATATCTTAACAGTATATAAGTAATGTATATTGGAACGATTTTCCGTCATCCTTTGTCAAATTTGGTTTTCAGACAAACCGGCTTCGGCGTTGTGCTATCATGTCTCATCGTTGTGCTCGCTCTCACAGAGAACGAAAATCGACACTGATGATGGCACAACGCCGAAATCGGTTTGCCTCAAAACCAAATTTTACAAGGGATGACGGAAAATCGTTCCAATATACATCATTTCTCCATCCTGTCGGAAAATCAACAAAACAAAATAAGTTAGTATATAAGTAAGTTATATCAACATTCAAATCCAGTAATGATATTGTGCAACAAAATACAAAAATAAAAGAAAATTTCAAAATAGGCGTGGCTCCGCCCTTTTTCATTTAATTTGTCTAGAATACTTTTAATGCCATAAGTCGAACAAAAAAATACTAATCCTTGTGAAACTTGGTAAGGGTATATCTGCTATGACGATAACTGCTTTCTATGAAAATGGGCGAAATCGGTTGAAGCCACGCCCAGTTTTTATACACAGTCGGCCGTCTGTCCTTCCGCTCGGCCGTTAACACGATAACTTGAGCAAAAATCGATATATCTTCACTAAACTTATTTGAAGTACTTATCTGAACTCACTTTAACTTGGTATTAAAAATGGGTGAAATCCGACTATGACCACGCCCACTTTTTCGATATCGAAAATTTCGAAAAATGAAAAAATGGCATAATTCTATACCAAATACGAAAAAAGGGATGAACCATGGTGATTGGATTGGCTGTTTGACCCTAAATATAACTTTAGAAAAAACTTTATAAAATGGGTGTGACACCTACCATATTAAGAAGAAGAAAATGAGAAAGTTCTGCAGGGCGAAATCAAAAACCCTTGAAATCATGGCAGGAATACTGTTCTTGGTATTACATATATAAATAAATTAGAGGTACCAGACAGATGATTTTCAGGGTCACTCTGGTCCACATTTTGGTCGATATCTCGAAAACGCCTTTACATATACAGCTAAGGGCCACCCCCTTTTAAAACCCTCATTAATACTTTTATTTGATACCCATATCGTAGAAACATATTTTAGAGTCACCCCTGGTCCACCTTTATGGCGATATATCGAAAAGGCGTCCACCTATAGAACTAAGGCCCACTCCATTTTAAAGAACTCATTACCACCTTTCATTTGATACCCATACCGTACAAACATATTTTAGAGTCACCCCTGGTCCACCTTTATGGCGATTTCTCGAAAAGGTGTCTATCTATAGAACTATGGCCCACTCCCTTTCAAAATACTCATTAATACCTTCCATTTGATACCCATGTCATACAAACACATTCCAGTGTTACCCTAGGTTAATTTTCCTACATGGTTATTTGCCGTTATTTTGTCTCCAAATTTCTCAGCTGAGTATGAAATGTTCGGTTACTGCCGAACTTAGCCTTCCTTACTTGTTTATGTACCATAAATAAATAAAAAAGGATAAATCCATGAAAAAAATGTGTTAGATTATAAAAATACCGGAATCTCTATATCGTTGGATTGGCAATCTAGTAAGTATGAAATTACAGTGCATTTCGTTATAGAAAAGGAACTTTAGAACTTTAGTATAACTCTTAGAACAATTAGCAGAGGAAACTAACATCACAAGTTACACTAGAGGTTAAGCTACAATTCTGTTGCAAAATATACTAGATTTTAGTTTCATAACATTAGTTCATTTATGGTATGAAATCTTAAGTAGGATTGGTCGTGTGCAGCTCCGATTACAAGATCCGGGGATGAATTTTAGAGAAGCGTATCATGATCTTAAATCACTAGCGACTGAACTATCTGAAATTCGAGACACTCTCTGTGAAGAAGCAGTTGAAAAAGCGAGGTCTCTTTGGGATACTGATATAGTAAAACGTGTAGGAAAGCGCCGAAAAATGCCCGGAGAATCGGCTAGAGATATTGGTCTTTCCGCAGAATGTGAAATTTTTCGATTTATGAAGTGTTCTCGATCATCTCCAACAAGAAATACGTACAAGATTTACACCAGTAAATGAACTTAATTTTATATTTGGATATCTCTTAGACGTTGGAAATTTGTTAAACAAGGAAAATTACGACTCAGACAGAAATTGTAGGAACTTGGGTGACTTTTATAATACAGATTTCGATGGAACAGAACTTTTCATTGAAATATGTGACTGCAAAATATTACTTCGCAGTAGAAAAGAAATCGAACCTAAACCTCCGTTAGGATTAATTGCTTTTATAATCTCGTATGGAGAAGATGTCTTTGCAAACTTGCGAGCAATTCAAATACTCTTGACTACCTTAGTATCAATTGCTATCTGCGAACGTTCATTCAGCATAGTAAAACTGATTTTGACATATTTACGATCAACAATGGGACAAGGTCGCCTAAGTGACCTAACATTATTAAGTGTGGAAAAATAAAAATTGGAAATGATAAATTTTGATGATATCATTGATATATTTCTTCCTCAAAGTCAAGCAAAATTTGCACATACATAGCTATTAGTTTTACTAATGTATTATAATCATATTATTATTAAGTATATATTTGAGTCTACTTATAGATGATATTTTCAGCCCATGATAAAAATATAGGAAGGTAAAACCATTATCTCTTCTCGCCGGCCATTATCGCCTTTTGATTTTTAAAAAAATTTTAAAATTTCTCTCAAAAACTTTGTCAAATGCCAAACCAAAGTATACAAATAAAAATTTTAGCAAGTCAAATGACTTTTACAAATGTCCGATAAAAAATAAAAATAAAATATGTAGATCGAAATTTGATATGCATTTTTTAATTGGGGTTTATACTTTATTTTATTTTTTTTTTAATTTGTCCGATTTAACCATGCATGGTCATAATTTCCTCATACCAGCATCCAGCTAACTTCCATCATTAGAGATGTTGCAGGTTTTCGCAGCTGGACAATTCACCTAGTCCAATTTTGGGATATTAATTTGTGGAGGTTGAATTTTTCCGACATCTTTTTCCCTTACTTTGGCGTTAAGTGAGACATCCCGATTTTGTTTTGATGACACGCAGAGCGCACACATATACATTTTCCTGTTTATCATCGACAGAACTAAGCGGCGTTGTTTTTTCGCGTCCGTCCATGTATAGTTCTTAGTTTTGTTGTACAAATGCCCCGCCTGGGTTAATACAGGATACAAGACACTTTAAATAAAATCCTCTAGCGGAGCTCCAAGGAATCCAACAGTTTCAATATGGCTTTACCAAAAAAAGTTGCTATTACAGATTTTTGTTCCACATTACAGACGAATAGATGATTTGTGCTATTCACAGCCACACATAAAGATCGAAGTTAGGGCAGAATATCGCGTATATCCTTCGGAAGTGGGCATTCTTCTTTGGCGAAATCTGGATAGGCGGGAGCCTGACTTCGAAGGAAATCACAGACGTATTGCTCTGGATTATACTACGCCAGATCTCTTCATAGGGCTTACGCAGATACCTTCTCATCTACCTTGGAGACGCAACTACATCATCCAATTGTCTTTTGGGATGCCGCTGTGCTCAGAAGTTTTAAGAAGATATTCCGTGGCAGTTCTAATTGGAAAATTTGGCAGCCCTGCAACTTTCTTCGTTGCAGCATTTTGAGGATTTTGATGCATCTTTGTGCATTGTAGGCAATTTCGGATAGATTTTTATTCAAGCAGAGGCTATGTTCGAACGTCACAACCAAAAGTTGTGGGGGTTCACCAGTAGTAACGTTTTGCAATCGAAGTGGCTGTCTAGTTGTTGTGTTATGTTCAAGATCCACGTTGTGAACGATATGGCCGTATGTACATTACATCAGTGCCAAGTCCTGTGATGTGAAAAATGTTAAGAGACAAGGGATATACACAATTATTTATTTTGCAGCACCATGAAGCTGCCGGACAAAACTAATGTTTAGGCCCAATGCCTAACTTTCCTTGTTTGACGGCGCCCCTCCCTAACGTTTTCAATGACATTTCCAGCCACCCACACACTCACGCCCACATGTGTGTGCATGCAGGCACATGCATGTGTATGTGTGCTCTTTGTCAGCACCCATGCACATATATGTTGGGTGATTGTGTGCGTGACTTTCCCCTCCTTAAAACCGGAAGACTTTTTCGCGGCTTAGCGGCTGTCATCCACGGGACAACCGGTCCCTTTTACGATCAACCACCATGCAGCACACATCGTCCAGGATCAGATCACCATCGCCATTTTGCGACATAAACGTAACCTTTAACCATTGTACATTTTCTTACGCTCTAATTAAATATCATTTTATAACGAGGAAATCACTCCTTTTTTCTTTTTATTTCATTTAGAGTAAACTTCCAACGCGAGATCCACCCGTGTGCACCAACCCACTGCCGGTTCCCGACGCACTCAAGCCGAGAATTGGTCCTTACTCCCCGAAAAAGGAGCTGAAAGCACCTTTTAAAATACAGTCCACTACACTACACCGATAAACAATATGTAAGCACAATTTGCCGGAAAAAAGTTTTTGTCCAGAGGATTATTTGCCCCTGCAGCCAAAAATAGCACCGAGTTGGAGCTTTATATTATATACAAGTGACCAGAGCCACAAGCACATTTGTCTACTAAAAAATTTATTTGCCACAGCACATTCCAGCAGAACCACCAAAAAAGTTTGGGAGCTTAACATTACACGATATCAGCAGCCACCGGAGCCACAGCCATCACAAAAATAAAGCCCTCCAGCACAAAAAATAACAAGTGATATTTCTTGCCACTTTTTTTTGAGTGTTTGTTAGGAAAAATAAAGAAGTTACACGTATTGTGCGCGAAGAATTGAGATCAAAAAAAAAGAAAACACAGTGAAGTTTATTTTTGTGACCGCCAATTGTTTATTTTTCCTTGTTTCGAAACTTAAATCACTTGTTTTTTTTTCATTTTATTTCGGTCCTTGTGATTATCTGGTCTATCCCCGCACCAGTGGTAAGTTTTTCCAGACACAACACAAGGAAGAGGGTAACATAACTTCACTTTCAAACAACCTCACGATATATAATAATTTTTTTGTTGTTGTTTTGTAAATCACAGACACAAAATCAAGTCCAATTTAATTAACCAGGCGCTCTCTTCACGTAAAACACTTCTTACACTTTTTTTCCGCTTATTTTCAATTTCGGTAACAATATTGCACGCACTTTTCTTTTTTTTTACAATTCACCCATTAAACTGAGGAGGCGGCAAGTGGTCTCCCCCCCCCCCCCCCCCCTTTTTTTTTTTGTTTTTACCGCTGAGGCAAAAAGTTTAAATTAAACCCTTTTCTTTGTTGTCGCGGCTGTGACAAAAAGTCCAAATTAAACCCTTTTGGTTGGCGCTGCTGTGACAAAGTCTGAAATGAACATAATAAATAATAAGACTTCGAATTTTAATAGTTTTTATTTACGGATGGGCAAGGTATTTCTACTCATAAGAGTTGTATTATTTCTAATCGGCAATTTTCTCGTTAATAAACGTAAACAAAACAATGGAAGCCTACATCCGTTTAGCAGAATCAATCGCAGAGTTTGATAAAGATTACAGCCTTATTCCAGAGAGCGACCATAGCAAACACACCCTTGTGATACAGCAGGCAGAGTTGCGGTCCTTGTGGAAGAAGGTAAAGTCTGCGTTTGATTCGCTACTGGGATCTGATGATGTGTCAGGGGATGACGTTATGGCGATAAGAAAAAAGCAAAAAGGAGCATACGCAATCTACATGCGATGCTTAGCGTCTATCTCTGCTGAGGCAGAAAAATATAAGAAAGAGGACAAGAACGTCAACCCTGAGCAAGAACCTCATGGGCATAAGATTCGCCTCCCTGCTTGCGACACGGTAGTTTTTAAAGGGGATTTTTTGTCTTACCCAACATTTCGTGACCTGTTCACGGCCATTTATATCAATAATTCAAGCCTGAAAGGGGTGGAAAAGTTATTCCATCTCAACAACAAAACGCAAGGCGAAGCAAAACACATCGCTAAAAAATACCCTCTCACAAATGAAGGTTCGAGATGGCATGGAAAATATAGTGTGAAAGATACGAGAACAAACGTATCTTAGTTAATACACAACTACAAATTTGCGTGAGTGCGGCAGTTTTATAAAAAAGCTACAAAATGATATAAATAATTGCATTTCGTCCCTCAAATGCCACAAAATTGACACTTCCGATTGGGATCCAATCCTGACCTATCCCTGCTCAACCAAGTTACCAAAGATCACGTTGGCTCTATTGGAGCAAAGTATAGATCATAAAATGGACATATCCAAGTGGGAGGATACGGACAAATTCCTGTCTAATCGGTTTCAGACACTTGAAACAGTGTCTGGGTTTACAGGGCATGCCACTTCGAATGTGCAAAAACCAAACACAACGCGGAAAATAACAGAAGCACCTTCAAAGGAGTTGGTACCTTTCAAATAAAGGTATCCAGAACGACGTCAAAGTCAATGTGTAAAATGTGCAAGTCCGCAGAGCACAGATTACGACCCTGTTCACGCTTTTGCGAGTTAACCCCTCCAGAAAGGATTAAATTCATAAAATCCATAAATGGTTGCTTAAATTGTCTACCCCCAGGACACACAGTGACCAGATACACCAGTTCCTACAACTACAATATATGCCACTCTCGTCACCATACGCTCCTGCATGCGGATACATTACAGAAAAGCAACACCTACAACCCGCCCCAAAACCCCTACGACAATAGGCCTTCTTCTTCTAGACAGGCACTAGCGAGACAGGAATTCGAAAAACCAGGTTCAATCGGGAACAAAAATGTGACATTCTGTCATGCCAATTCCAGCACAGGCGTGCTATTAGAAATTGCTCGCGTACACATTCACCATAACGGTACCGACTTCTCCGCGCGGGCATTAATTGATTCAGGGTCTGAATGTTCCTTTATAACTGAAAGACTGAAACGCAGAATCAATTTGCCAGCGAGGAAAATGCATGCCCAAGTTTCAGGCATCACAAATGCGGTGTCAGCTCAGGTGAAAGAAGCATCCAAAATTGAATTACGTTCACCGGTGGATGCTTGCTTCAGCCTGACTACACCCGTTCTAGTCCTAGACAAACTCACTGGGAATTTTCCATTCTGTCATATCAACGCCATGACTATGCAGGTATTCCCAGACTTGGTTTTGGCAGACAAGAGGTTCTACGTAACGAAGACGTTGCGTTAGAAAATCAATTAAAGGCTTTCTGGGAGGTAGAAAATTTGCCCAAAAATAAAATGTTTAATGAAGAAGAAACGTATTGTGAACAATTATTTAAATAAAAACGGAAGATATACAGTTTCACTGCCTTTCAGGCAGGAGCACCATGAGAATATCAAATTAGGACCGTCCCTGAGGCGCGCATATTCACAATTCTTCAGGAAAGAGGGCCGATTACTAAAAAAAACCAGAGTTAGGCAAAGAGTATGTTCGAGTGCTGTTAGAATATGAAACGCTTGCATATGTGCGAAAAATAAAAAACAATATCCAATCCGATGATTCGGATTATTATTTCCTGCACCATCACGCCGTTTAAAGGCGGAAAGTACCACTACCAAGGTGCGCGCCGTCTTCAACGCGTCAAGTCCGACGGCAAATGGAATTAGTCTAAACGACATACTCCACCCAGGTCCGGTACTCCAAGCAGACCTGCTCATTTTAATTCTACGTTGGAGACTGTACCGCTTCGTCTTTAATAGTGACATAGAAAAGATATATAGGCAAATTTGGGTGAACGAAAATCACACCAAATTTCAACGGATTTTGTATCGCACCTCCCCGAATGACCCTATCAGCTTTTACGAGTTAAAGACTGTTACCTTCGGTGTGAACTGCGCTCCATATCTTGCGTTAAGAATGCTCCTACAACTGGCGGAAGATGTAGCAAATTCCTTCCCTACAGCGGCTAGCATACTGAGGGAATGCATGTATGTAGACGACGTGTTAGCGGGTGGACACACAATCACATCAACCATTAAAGCCAGAGATGAAATTCGCCAAGTCCTTCATTTGGCGGGATTCCCATTACGCAAATGGATGTCAAATTTAGGGGGAATTCTTAAGGATATACCTAAAGCAGATCAGCTCAGTGAAAATTTCCTGGCATTCGAAGATACCAGCTCAGTCAAGGCATTAGGCATTCGATGGAATTACCATTCAGATATCTTTTATTTTATATCAGGCGCGTAGGAAAACCTATAACATTACGAAACGAACAATATTATCGGCAATCGCCAAACTTTTCGATCCCCTAGGATGGCTTGCACCTGTTTCATATTTTCAAATGTAAATTCCCTTCTCCGATTTTAAATTTGTAACAATTTTGTGCTAAATTATTTTTGCAATTGAAGTGATTTCGTTTTTGCTACCCATTTTGTTCTGAAAACAAGTAAGGAATTTATTTCATATTTTTCGATAAAACATTTTACTAATTTCTTTGCGCGAGCATTGTCAAATAATTTAAATTTAGTATATTGTTATTAATAATGTATCGTACTCCACAACGCGGCATAAGTATGAGTAAACCTACACACATAAATAATAATAACGATTCTCTTATTAATTTGGATAATAATGAAGGAGAATTACCAAATCCACATGAGAATCAGAATAGCGAAATATGCTCCACCTCAGTGAAGCTTCCTCAATTTTGGACGAATTGCCCTGAAGCGTGGTTCATCCATGAGATGCAGTTTAGTAGAAAAAATATTACGCAGGGATTACTAAATATGAATATGTCATAACTTCACTTCTGCAGGAAGTCATTATGACTATTCTAGATTTTATTCATAACCCACCCGAAAATAATAAATTCTCCGTTTTAAAGAAAATTTTAATAGAGAGGCATTATTTAAGTGAAAATCTCAAATTAGACAAAGTTTTGTCTGACTCAGAAATGGGAGATCGCAAGCCCTCTGAGTTTTATCAGTCTCTGGTACTTCTTTCTGGTACCAGTTTCAGCCAAGAGGTCCTTAAAAGGCTATGGATAAGAAAGCTTCTTAAAAATTTAAATATTATTTTAACCAGTTCAAACTCTAACGATATTAATGAACTTATGAACTTAGCAGATAATGTGTGGGAAGATATTAGCAACAATGATATAGCTTCCGTGGGCAGTTTTCAAAATTCTAAAACGATAATGCAGTCATAGCTAGTTTGGTTCAGACCAATAACGTTATTTGTAAAAGCTTTGAAAAATTATCCTTAGAAGTTTGTGAAATTAGAAAATAGATGAATCAGAATTATTTCAGATCCCGGTCTATAGGTAGAAATATATTTAGAAGTCCCTCTAGATACCGATCAAAATCCCGAGATGATCCTAATTGGCTCTGCAGATATGATTTTAAATTCGGAAGTAAGGCTAGGAGATGTGAACAGCCATGTGCTTTTTCAAAAAATAGTTCAACAAACTAAAGTCTTTCGTTGTTGCAGCGACAAACAACGGAAATTTAAAAGCTTCTACGAGTTGTTTATATTTGACAAAGATAATAAACTTAATTTTATTATTGATAGTGGGGCAGAAATTTCAGTCTTGCCGGTTTAAAAATTTGCATGTAATAAGAAATCTGTAATAAGTTTAACAGCGGCTAACGGTACTACAATTTCGACTTACGGTACAAAACTTTTAAATATAAATTTAAGTTTACGGCGCGAATTTCTATTTAAGTTTTTAATTGCGGATATTGCTAAACCAATCATAGGTGCGGATTTTTTATGTAAATAAGGGTTACTTGTTGATATCAAAAACAAACGTTTAGTTGATCCGTTGACAAGTCTTTCTGTAAATACTATATCACGGTTATGCAACGTCCCTCTTCCCAAAATTTTTTCTGTTGATAACCAGTATACAAAGTTATTGAAAGAATTTCCATCTATGACATCCAAACCAGATTATATGAAGCCAGTTAAGCATGCTACGGTACACAGGCTTGTAACTGAATTAAGCCTTCCCCTTTCTAAGCCCAGGCGCTTAGATCCTATACAATTCAATGTGGAAAAGGCCGAGTTCGATTTTTTGTTAAATTCTGGAATTTTTAGGCCATCAAATTCATCCGTAGCATCTCCTCTTCATCTAGTACCCAAGAAGGACGTTAATGATTGGCGTCCTTGTGGTGGTTTTCGTAGGCTGACAGCAACAGTACCCGATCGTTATCCTTTGCGTCATATCCATGATTTCAATATGAATCTTCGCAACAAAAACATGTTTTCCAAAATTGA
The DNA here is from genome assembly GCF_040869045.1 of Eurosta solidaginis. Taxonomy (NCBI): domain Eukaryota; kingdom Metazoa; phylum Arthropoda; class Insecta; order Diptera; family Tephritidae; genus Eurosta; species Eurosta solidaginis. The sequence continues at coordinate 83,864,597 of NC_090324.1, read as the reverse complement.
TTTAGTAAAAGCGTATCATCAGATACCAATGGCCAAAGAAGACATATATAAAACGGCAATAACAACACCTTTCGGTATGTTTGAGTTCTTACGTATGCCTTTTGGGTTTAGAAATTCGTCCCAAACTTTTCAAAGGTTTATAAACGAAGTTGTAAGTGGTCTAGACTTTGTATTTGCATATGTTTATGATTTGCTTATCGCAAGTATGGATGAAAAGGAACATTTAAGGGATCTGCGCATACTTTTCGTGCGTTTATCGGAATACGGTTTAAACATTAAACCTAGCAAATGTATTTTTGGGGTTAGTAATATATAGATAGATAAATATAAAACAAGCAGCAATTTGACAATACCTGCTCATATACCTACGAACTATAAATACAGGACAAACGACAACAACAAATCAGAACGAAAATCGACACTGATGATGGCACAACGCCGAAACCGTTTTGTCTCAAAACCAAATTTGACAAGGGATGACGGAAAATCGTTCCAATATACATCATTTATCCACCCTGTCGGAAAATCAACCAAACAAGATAAGTCAGTTATTGCTTGTCAGGCTTTTAATTTGAACGCGAACGGACTACTAAAAATTTACAAGCGACGCCTACTGAAAATATATAAAGCAAAGGCGAGCATTTGGTTCAACAAACAATGCCTGGAATTGAATGTTACTCCGAAATTCGCGAAAATAACAATAAAGGCAAATACCAAATCTATGAGGAAAACAGTTAGAAAAGCGGAAAAGGATTTTTTAAAATATGAGTTGGAAAGCTTATACTCGAAGAAGGATGAGATAAATGCCGAGTTATTATCTATCCATTTAAGATTGGCAGAACAACTACCTACGACTGCATTAATGGAATGTTTCGACCGCATTAAGACAGAGGTCGATCAGGAACTACAACAAAAATACAGGTCGCTGAACCGAAAATTGGACAAGCTGGCAGGACGACGAGAGGGTAACCAAAACCAAAACACTCACCAGTTTCATGACAAGTTCGTTAACCTCACAACAGTGGCCATTACCAAGGAAGAGGCACAACTTCTCGAAAAGGGCCTGAAGCACAATCTCATGGATCAGAATACAGTAAGAAAAACAGAGCAAGCGATTGTAGATGCGGAGATCGCAATATCATTGATACCACGGGAAGAACAGGAGCACGCAAGACACATGTGCAGGGAAATCATAAAAAAGGAGGTGAAAGCACAGGAAGGACACAAATCGAATACAGGGGAGAAAACAATAAAGAATCTACGGCATAAACTAAGGAAAACCAATATTGTCACAACGAAAGCGGACAAAGGAAACACCACTGTGCTACTCGAAAAAGAGCAATATATATCCAAAACCGAGGACCTCATAGAGGAAATAAAATATCGTAGAATGAGAGAGGATCCCACAGATGAATACCAAAAACAAATCAAAGTTGCTATAAAAAATGCAACTAATATAGTAGATTCTAACATGGCACATAGATTGGTCCAAATGAACCCTTCGGCTCCTCCACTGATTGCGCTACCAAAAATCCACAAGCCGGACACGCCAATGAGGCCCATCATTAATTTTAAATCGGCACCATGTTGCAAACTGTCCAAATATTTAAAAACGATATTGAAAGATACTCTGGAGCTAAGGAACGAATATGCAATAGCTAACACAACAGAACTAATAGAGAGGCTTGAGACCGTAAAGCTAACAAGGAACAGCAAATTGGTATCTTTTGACATAAAAGATTTATACCCATCTATACCACTATCAGAGACTTTGGACATAGATAGCTCAACAATAGTTCATAACACAAAAAACAAAGTGAAAAATACGCAAATCACAAATACGCTAAAAACCACTTTACGTCAAAACTATTTTCAATTCAACAATAAAATATATAGACAAACAAACGGTCTTGGAATGGGAAGCCCCACATCAGCAATTCTTATGAAAGTGTTCATGCAAAATCTGGAAGAAAACTACATACAGGAGCTGAAATCCAAATTAGGCGTGTCATTTTATGCTAGATACGTGGATGACATAATATGCGTTTTAACTACTAATAACGAAGAGCTTGTACAGGAGTACCTCAACAAGCAGCACGGAAATACAAAATTTACAATGGAAACCGAAAAAGACGGAGGAATCAACTATCTAGACCTCACGATAAATATTGATAAAGAAGCCAAAAGAGTTAACTATGACATATATATAAAGTCAACGGCCACCGAGACAATAATTCACAATACCTCAAATCACCCCCAACAGCATAAAAATGCAGCATTAAGGCACTTGGTACATAGACTTGAAAGAACACCTCTTACACAATTAGCATATAAGAGAGAACTTGAGGTCATATATAATATCGGTGCAAACAACGGATATAAAAAAGCACTAGTAGATAAGCTCAGAAGGACAAATGGAGAACCAAAAAGAAATAATGAAAAGTAAAATAATAGCTGGACGACTATGACATATACCGGAAACTTACTTACTTACTTAATTGGCGCTTAACGGTCTAAACGGTTGTGGCCGTCCAACAAGGCGCGCCAGTCGCTCCTTCGCTCCGCCAACCGGCGCCAATTGGTCACACCAAAGGAGTTTAAATCGTTTTCCACCTGGTCCTTCCAACGGAGTGGGGGCCGCCCTCTACCTCTGCTTCCATAGGCGGGTTCCGATAGAAACACTTTCTTGGCCGGAGCATCATCATTCATTCGCATAACATGGCCTAGCCAGCGCAGCCGCTGCGTCTTAATTCGCTGTTCTATGTCTGCGTATAGCTCGTACAGCTCATCATTAAATCTTCTTCGGTACTCGCCATCGCCAACGCGTAGAGGTCTATAAATCTTTCGAAAAACTTCTTTAAAAAATACAACATTAACACAGCATTCAAAACATTAAACAATCTAGGCCGAAAACTAAGAACTAACACTAACTCAGAGGATTCGTTTAGCAGCCACGGCGTATACAAGCTTACTTGCGGATGCCAGCATAGTTATATAGGACAAACAGGACGGCAAATAAGAACGAGGTTCAGAGAACATATTAGAGATTACAACAAAAAAATACGGAATCCAAACATTATACCCGAGTCTAACTTCGCGAATCACATGGTCGAGAATGAACGTTCCCCAGCAAATATCAATAAAACAGTTCGGGTTCTTCATATACAAGAAAAGGGCCGACGTCTCAACGTACTCGAAAACATGGAAATCTACAAACAGAAAACATTCGACGGTAGAATAATAAACGAACAGATAAACACAATTTCTGACAAACAATATTCGAGCCTTTAAAACTTGTTTACAGGAAACAGCGTAATCATACAGGTACAACAGACAAACACACAACAACAAATAAACCCAAAACAATTAACACACCAAAACAAAAAACCGACAAAGAAGGTCAAACGACTAAAATCACAGATTTTTACCTACCCCAGTCAGCCACACAAATCGACTAGTAAACCACCATCGGTTCTGAACGAACACACAGCACATACACATAACTAAATATACACAAGCATCAATTTGACAATACCTTCTCATATACCTACGAACTATAAATACAGGACAAACGACAACAACAGATCAGAACGAAAATCGACACTGATGATGACACAACGCCGAAACCGGTTTGTCTCAAAACCAAATTTGACAAGGGATGACGGAAAATCGTTCCAATATACATCATTTATCCACCCTGTCGGAAAATCAACCAAACAAGATAAGTAATATAGATTTTTTAGGGCACAACATCTCCGGTTCGGGTATTAGACCATCAGAAGAAAAAGTAGCATCAATTCGTAGTTTCGAGCTTCCCAAATCTTTGAAATTGGCTCAAAAGTTTATTGGAATGATAAACTATTATCATCGATATATTCAGAATCTTTCTGAGTATACGAATACAATATATAATTTAATTAATAACACGAATAAGAAACGGGACAAAATATTAATTTGGGATGACACATCATCTAAAGCATTTGAATGTATCAAAGAAAAATTTGCATCTACGATATAATTGAATCATTTTAATAAAGATGCAAAGCTTTCTTTGAATGTTGATGCATCAAATACGGTGATCGGTGGTGTCTTACAGCAACATTTTAATGGCAAATCAGAGCCAATAGGTTTCCTTTCGAAAAAGCTTTCACCATCAGAAACCAAATATAGTACATTTGACCGTGAGTTGTTAGCCATATATTTAAATATTAAGCATTTTCGCTACCTCTTAGAAGGACGACAGTTTACAGTTATACCGATCACAGACCCTTAATTTTTGCTTTAAGTTAAAAAACGGAGCGTAGTTCGAGACAGACGAGGCATCTCGAATTTATTGCCAGTTAACAAACAATATACAGTACATTAAAGGAAAAGATAATGTAGTGGCTGATACATTATCACGAACTTATGAAATAGAAGCAATTAAAAATTTCGACCTAACTTTAAAGTATTGCAAAATGAACAATAAAAAGATAGTGAATTTACCGAAATAATGCTAGTGATAATTGCCATAATCTTAAACTAATTAAAGTTTCACTTTTAAATTTCAATATCTGGTGCGAAGATTTGGGTGAAAATCAAAGGCCATTTATTCCAAACAGTTTACGAAAAACAGTATTTAATATGTTATATAGAATTGTACATCCAGGTACAAAGGCTACCCGTAGATTGATTGTTAAAAAATATTATTGGCCAAATGTGAACAAACAAATAAATTTATGGTCCAAAGAATGTATAAAATGTCAAAAGGCAAAAGCCCTTTACCTGTATCTAGAGGACATCGATATATATTTACTATTGTTGATAGGTTTATGTGTTGGCCGGACGCATATGCGTTAAGAGACATCTCTGCAAATACTATTGCAAAGAAGTTTCTTCATGAATATATTTCACGTTTTGGAGTTCCTTTGGAAATAACATATGATCAGAGAGCTCAGTTTACATCGAACTTGTTTTCGGAACTGACGAAGTTACTTGGAAGTTACCATATAACGACGTCTCCTTACCATCCTCAAGCTAATGGGGTGGTAGAACGATTTCATAGGCAGTTGAAATCCTCTCTAATGGCTAGAAATGGTGCTAGAGATTGGTACGAAAAGTTACCGATAATACTTCTTGGTTTGCGATCAACTTTCAAAGAAGATATTTCGGCTACACCAGCAGAAATGGTTTAGGGTCAAAATTTACGTTTGCCTGGGGATCTAATTGTTTCAAGTTCAGAGAATATAAGTTTATCGGATATTTTAAACATTTGAAAATGTTCAGTCAAAATTCTACTGGAGTTTTTGTTCCAAAGAATTGAAGAGATTGCCGATTTGTTTTTGTTCGTGTTGTAAATAAACATTCTTTGCAACATCCTTATGAAGGGCCTTATAGAGTTGTAGAAAAAGTTGTTAAAAATTTTAAAGTAATTATAAATAATGAAATTAACCCAGATATGCCACAATTTTTTTAATTCCGTTCTTTTAACTAAAATATTACAGAAATTAAGATAAATTAAAAAAATATATTTTTTAAACGATTTTGTAGGGTAGTGCGCTCGGCACATAAACAAGGAAAAAGTAGTGATTTTTGGTTATATAGGAAAAATCGTTTTTATTCTTGCAGAGTACTTATTATTTTATTTAAAATTAAAAACTGAAAACTGAAAAACAAAATTTGTTGTTTTTTAATTTTTTTTTTGAACTCTAGTGCCGAGTGTACTACATGTAGGACGCCAGCAATAAATCAACAAAAATCACAATATAATTGGGTTTTATACTTCCACTACAGGGGGTCGATTCCGGTTGTGCGTTATCGTAAAGTGAAAAGTATAAACACCAATTCACCACGATTAATGACTCTCATTTTGCGTTAAAACTTCGAATTGAAGCGAAGTGAAAACAAAGTTAATGCCGATACAAGTTTTGTGTTAACGTTTGAATTTAAAAAAATTGTCAAACAAACAACATCAAACAAAAAGAAAACAAAAACAAAAGAAATCTGTCATAATTTATCATTCAGCAAAGAAAACTTCACATATCGTAAATTCAAATGTTATTCAGCTAACAGTTTTCACAGTAGTTATAAGAATCGCATTTTCGAAATTAGTGAAGTGAAAAAATGAAAACATTAAGTGATAAATTTTTTTTCACTTCACTATAACGCTCAACCGGAATCGACCCCCAGGTGTACCTCAATTTCTACAACTATTTTTAATAAAAATATAGAAAAAACAGATCAAAACAAAATGGGATTAAATATTTTTTCTTTACCGATTAAGCGACATCTTCATACTTTTGACAATTTCAAAAAACTCGCATTTTTGATATTAAAAATGCAATCAAGGAATTGCAACAGAAATTTTTTTTCAAAGCCAACTATGATGCCTGTTTTGTACAGTAGCACAGCGACGGGTTGGTTACTTAGTTTAAATTACTGTTTACGAAATATTTTGAAAATAACAGGTGTACTACATGTAGTACGCTCGGCATATCTGCGTTAATTCCATTCCTTCTGATCGTTTAAAACCAGCTTTCATTAAAACAACTTTTCCTAATAAAAAAAAGCTAAAAAGAAAGTTACCTTTAACTTATTTAATATTAAATCTCTGGAAGGGGGAGTAATGTAGGGTTATGTTATTTTAATTTATGATGTTAATATTATAAATAAAATAAATGTAAGGCGCGATAACCTCCGAAGAGATTTTAGGCCGAGCTTCTCTTCCAATTTGCGTCGTGCTCCTCTTGATTTTTCCTACAAATTGGCAGGACGGGACCTATAGTTTTATGCCGACTCCGAACGGAATCTGCAAGGCAGATAAGTTTCCACTAAGAGCTTTTCATGGCAGAAATACACTCGTAGCGCCTGCCAAGCATTGCCGAGAGGCGACCCCGCTTGGAAAAATTTTCTTCTAATTGAAAAACCTTATTTATAAATTTTTGATGTTGCTTTTCCCGAGGTGTGAACCCAGGGCATTCGGTGTGGTAGGCGGAGCACGCTACCATCACACTACAGTGGCCGCCATGATGTTAATATTAGTTACATTTATATTCAACTTTATATGAAACTACTTTGAAGAAATTGAATGAATTGTTCTTGTTAATTTTTTTATATTTCAATTTTGAAATTATAATAATCAATAATTTTCATTATATAAAAAATTCTTAAAAAAGAAACGGAAGCATACTTTCGGGCGTTGTACTATAAAAGTATTTTATAATAAAATTTCAATCAAAATAAATAGTGGTGTATTTATTTTAAATGGATTAAAATCCATAAATTGGTGTATCTATTTTAAGTGGTCTTAAACCCACACCATGTAGCATCGATAGAATAAATTTTGAGCATGTTCTCATAATAAGCTCGGGCTGTCGGTTTCTCTACATCGGTAAATTCTGTCATGTAATCTATTATTCTGCTTATTTCTGCTGGCGTCCGTCGTTTCAATTTTCTTTGCCTTACTTTCGTTTCATCTTGCACAAGAAAAATGTATTACAACCTGATAAATAATAAATAAAAAAACGCGTATAGCAACAAACACTTGTATGAGTTAAGCCTCGTTTTCATTATGGCATATATGTCGTCAAATGTTGCCAAAATAATGAAAACGGGCTGCCAAATAGTGTCAGTTGCATTTGCAGTCAGGTTTGACAGCTCACTGTCAGACAAAATGGCATCCAAGTGAAAACGACCAAATTTCAGTTTGCCAGCGCTGTTGGAAACGTTTGACACACAAAAAAGATTTGCCAACATGCTGGCAAATCTCTCATTAAACGAGCAATTCTTGTTTGTTTGTATAGCCGAACGATCTCGGGAACGGCTCAACCGATTTAAATGAAATTTGGCACAGAGATAACGTATCACCTTCTAAGACTTTCTACTTAGGTGTTGCCACTCTGAATGTCTCACGAGGTTGCCACCTATTCGAAATTAAAAAAAAATTGCATGACATATACCGATTTGGGTATCAAATGAAAGGTATTTCACCCCGCATTACAATAGGGACATTTTTGAGTAGGGTTGCCATTTAGGGTTGCCACCTATTCGAAATTTAAAAAAATTGCATGAGATATACCGATATGGGTATCAAACGAAAGGTAGTTTACTCCGCATTACAATAGGAACATTTTTGAGTAGGGTTGCCATTTAGGGTTGCCACCTATTCGAAATTAAAAAAAAATTGCATGAGATATGCCGATATGGGTATCAAACGAAAGGTATTTCACTCCGCATTACAACAGGAAAATTTTTGAGTAGGGTTGCCATTTAGGGTTGCCACCTATTCGAAATTAAAAAAAAATTGAATGAGATATACCGATATGGGTATCAAACGAAAGGTATTTCACTCCGCATTACAATAGGATCATTTTTGAGTAGGGTTGCCATTTAGGGTTGCCACCAATTCGAAATTAACAAAATTGCATGAGATATGCCGACATGGGTATCAAACGAAAGGTATTTCACTCCGCATTACAATAGGGACTTTTTTGAGTAGGGTTGCCGTTTGGGGTTGGAGTAGTTGGAGGACGTAATGGATAAGTCAGCTTCAAATTCTGCAATTTTCGTTCATCCAGTCGGTAGTACCACTGAAAAAAGGAAGCGGATGAGAAAACTGACTGAAAAATGGACAGCCGAGCAAACGTAGTGGCTATTGCAGGAAGTAGAGGTCAGGGAGGGGACCTTGAATTTTCTTTCGTCTCAATACAGGGACCGGAATTTGAGGGAAACTCAATGGCAAGATGTGGCGGATATTTTAAAGATGTCGCGATTTGAAGTATCTGCCAAGTGGAACAGCCTGCGCTGGTCTTTCCGCGTGAGTTCCTTTTCTCTTTATAAATATACTAGCATTTACCCGCGGCCCGTCCGCAAGGAGAAAATGAAATTTATGGGCTATTCACGTTAGCCTGCTTATCAAGGTATCTGTTAAAAATTTTTTTTCTGTCTAATGCACTTTATTTTTGTAATTGAGTAAAAAAAAACGATCTACATGAGGATCCAACAAATGATCCCGAATTTATCCAGAAAAAGTCACGAATTGACCCCGACGATATCGCGGACGGATCCCGAAAACTATCCAGAAATGCCCCGGAAGGGTCTCCAAACGTTCCCGGAATAGTCCCAAAAAACCCGAAATGACAACGACACGATTTTAGACTTATCCAGAGAACCACACAGAAATGATCCCTGAAGGGTACCAAAATGATTCCGAAATAGTCCTGGAAAAGTTTCGAAATGACACTGACGGGCCCAGGGACGGATCTCAAAAAACATCCAGAAAATATCCCTAAAACCTTCCAGAAATGATGCCGAAAGGGTCCCCAAATGATCCCGTATTAGCCTCTAAAAAGTCCCGAAATTACCCCCACGGGATCCCGCACGGATACCCAAAACCAACTAGAAATGATGCCGGAAGGTACTCCAAATGATCCCGAAAAAGTCCCGAAATTACCCTGATGAGATCCCGGACGGATCCCTAAAGCCCTCCAGAAATGACGCCGAAAGGGTCCCCAAATGATCCCGTATTAGTCGCGAAAAAGTCCCGAAAAGACCCCGACAGGATCCCGGACGGATACCCAAAACCATCTAGAAATGATGCCGGAAGGTACCCCAAATGATCCCGAAAAAGTTCCGAAATGACCCTGATGGGATCCCGGACGGATCCCTAAAACCCTCCAGAAATGATGCCGAAAGGGTCCCCAAATGATCCCGTATTAGTCGAGAAAGAGTCCAGAAATGACCCCCACGGGATCCCGGACGGATACCCAAAACCATCTAGAAATTATGCCGGAAGGTACCCCAAATGATCCCGAAAAAGTCCTGAAATGACCCTGATGGGATCCCGGACGGATCCCTAAAACCCTCCAGAAATGATGCCGAAATGGTCCCCAAATGATCCCGCATTAATCTCTAAAAAGTCCAGAAATGACCCCGACGGGATCCCGGACGGATACCCAAAACCACTTAGAAATGATTCCTGGAGGTACCAAAAATTATCCCGAAAAAGTCCCGAAATGACCCTGATGGGATCCCGGACGGATCCCTGAAACCCTCCAGAAATGATGCCGAAAGGGTCCCCAAATGATCCCGTATTAGTCTCGAAGAAGTCCCGAAATGACCCCCACGGGATCCCGGACGGATACCCAAAACCAACTAGAAATGATGCCGGAAGGTACCCCAAATGATCCCGAAAAAGTCCCGAAATTACCCTGATGAGATCCCGGACGGATCCCTAAAACCCTTCAGAAAGGATGCCGAAAGGGTCCCCAAATGATCCCGTATTAGTCGCAAAAAAGTGCCGAAATGACCCCGACGGGATCCCGGACGGATACCCAAAACCATCCAGAAATGATGCCGGAAGGTACCCCAAATGATCCCGAAAAAGTCCCGAAATGACCCTGATGGGATCCCGGACAGATCCCTAAAATCCTCCAGAAATGATGCCGAAAGGGTCCCCAAATGATCCCGTATTAGTCGAGAAAAGGTCCCGAAATGACCCCCACGGGATCCCGGACGGATACCCAAAACCATCTAGAAATGATGCCGGAAGGTACCCCAAATGATCCCGAAAAAGTCCCGAAATGACCCTGATGGGATCCCGGACAGATCCCTAAAACCCTCTAGAAATGATGCCGAAAGGATCCCCAAATGATCCCGTATTAATCGCGAAAAAGTCCCGAAATTACCCCGACGGAATCCCGGACGGATATCCAAAACCATCTAGAAATGATGCCGGAAGGTACCTCAAATGATCCCGTATTAGTCGAGAAAAGGTCCCAAAATGACCCCGTCGGGATCCCGGACGGATACCCAAAACCCTACAGAAATGATGCCGAAAGGGTCCCCAAATGATCCCGAAAAAGTCCCGAAATGACCCCGATGGGATCCCGGACGAAACCCGAAAAGCAACCAGAAATAATGCCGATAGGCACCCCAAATGATCCCGAAATAGTCCCGAAATGGCCCCATCGCTGTCAAAAATATTTACTTAACGTTTGACGTCAGTGGTGAAAACTGGATGTCAATCGACTGACACCACAATTTGATGACAGTCTTTGGCACACACTGCTATATCGACGTCATGCCAGTTTTTAATATGTAATGAAAACACATTTGACACCAAATCGCCATGACGACAGTTATGTCAGTATTTGATGTCAGTGATTTTGACATAGTGAAAACAAAGCATTATTATAAGCGCTGCTGTGTTCCAGACGTGAATGCCATTTGCTTCCAGGAACCATTATATGTGACCCGACCTATGAAAAGGTGGCTTATGAATCAAAAAAAAAATAATGCAAAACAAAAACTACTAAGAAACTGAAGAAATGCATTGTTTATCTTTAACAGCTGTTTCTTTTTTGAGTCATAAGCCACTTTTTCATAGGCCGGGTCACATATATTATTAAAACCATAAATAGAATAAAGTCGCGTATAGAAATGTTCAGGCCCGAAAATCTCTACATCAACTCTATGTTTGTAAAACAAATCCTCCAATCCAAGCATTTTCACTAATAGGAATCCCTGGCGTACAAACGTCTTAAGCTTTTCATTACAATCATATTCTTTACCGTCACTGAATACATCGGACGATGTCCGTATGTTATTGTTTAGGCCACCAGCCTTAACATTTCGGACCACCCTAACACGCGCATTAATTATCTTATTATTACCGGCAACGGCTAACACCTGCCGAGCGCTCACTTCAAAGGGGAAAAACTTGAAGAAAGTTAGCTATCGGCAGGTGCCGCGGACTTTATCACGATTTGACTTTTTCTTCTCTTTTTGAACGTTCGAGCGCCAGCAGCTATCCCACAGGTGAGTTTCCTAATATCTTTTCCATTTTCTAGTCATAATTAATTTTACCAATTTCACAAGTGTATTTTTGAACTTTGTATTTGCCATTTGGTAATTTGGAATTAATTATTATTCCTTTAAGTACAGCGATTAATTTCTCTTGTTTTTATACAGTGAATAAAACTATAGTTATTAGTTACTAATTCTGTTTGATATTTCTTTTTATTTGTTTGCACCGCGCCCGACTACCCGGGTGCCGCATCCCCCCGCAAACATTTGGTCCTTCGAGCCGCGGAAATTAAGCGTACACAAAACACCTTTTTTAAAACAAAAAAAAATCTAGGAAATTTGGATATTTCAGAGAAAATTAAAAGGTTATTTAATCATCAAAATCATCCAGCATTGGAAAAAGACAACAAAACGATAGCAGCGTACACCAACTCGTCATCACACACACACATACAGTACATTAGTATCAAAATCACATCATCACACAACAGTCAAATTACATACAGTCCATTATCATCATAATATCATCATCACATCATCATCCAACTACAAATCATCACATTTCATACAATCAAATCAGCATAGGGTATCATGTCATCATATTAACATAACATCACAGATAGTCCAACAACATCATAACATTAGGCCACATGTCCAAGGTACACACCGTAGTACCACCACAATCAACTGATTGCTATTTCTTACCGCATCACGCGGTTATCAAAGAGGAGAGCACAACGACTAAAGTGAGGGTCGTGTTCAGCGCCTCGTGCCCGACTTCTAACGGCACGAGCCTGAACGATGCTCTACACACAGGCCCAATACTTCAATCCGACTTGACAATACTACTCCTCCGATGAAGATTTTTCAATTACGTTTTTAACAGCGACGTTGTGAAAATATACAGGCAAATCTGGGTCCAGGAGAATCAAACCCTATCAGCATTTAAGAACTCAACACGGTAACTTTTGGGGTCAACTGTGCACCCTGTCTAGCGATCAGGACACTACATCAGCTTGCAGATGACGGCTGCCAATCGTATCGCACATCTTAGGAAACAGTATGTACGTCGATGACGTCCTTACAGGGGGCATAGTATCGAGTCAGCAATCAAGGCTCGCGCCGAAATCATAGCTGCATTAAAATCAGCAGGATTCCCTCTGCGAAAGTGGACCTCCAACTGCATCAGGATACTACAGGAAATACCCAAACCTAACCGACTTACGGAGGACTTTCTGGAGTTCGAGGACGCGAGTATGGTAAAAACCCTAGGCATCCGTTGGAACGCGCATTCCGATTACATCTACTTTACCGCGAAACCAATCGAAAATCAGGGCATGTTAAGAAAAAGGGCGATACTATCTGACATCGCCAAACTCTTCGAATGAGGTCGGAGGGCAATACCCCGCCCAAGACGTCGAGCTAGCCTGGGCCCGCAAGCATACCTGCTTGCCGCCAGTCGCAAGCGATTCATGCCACCATGATGAAGACAAGGGGGATTGTGTCTCTGAACTTTCAAGGTGCCTTTTACAGCCTTCAAAGTTGGCATAAGTGGTACTTTCAAGATTCAGAGGCACGTGCATTTTTGATTTTTTTCTATTTTTAAACATTTTTTTGTTTTGGTTGCAAACATAGTTGCTTAAGCTACCACACAATAGTTCATGCAACACGTGTAGGTGAGGCTTGCAACATGTATGCGAATGGTGGTAGTTTTACAGGGTGGGTATAAAGGTTTTGCATCCGTACTTCGGTACCGAGTACTGGGTATCGAAGTGCACCCTTTACAACGTTACATTGGGAATTAGCTAGCTGACACGACAAGGACAGAATAATACCGGACTGAAACCTTGCACAATGACCTCGCCAAGTGCAACACCACGAACACACCAAATCAAATCAATATATACATAAACTAATAAAGTAAAGTTATTCCCGCCTTGAATTATATTTTATAGGAAATATAAACTATTTTTTTGTTCTGTTGTATGTATAACTGATAAAAAAAATCAAACGCATACGTATATCTAAACACATCTTGATACTATATATACCCACGTATATATAAATACATATAAATTTTTGTATGTTTGAAAATTCTTTTCGTTTAGCATTTTTTTTGGGCTGAAATTTAGCTACATAAACATTTTTTTTTTAATTTTTGTATTTTATTATTATTACAACATATTTGTTATTACATCGACAGTAATTTCTTTTGCGAAGTTAGATTGCTATTGTGGAATTCGAATAACGAATCGCAATTCACATTGTTAGTTTTATCGTGAAACTTTCAATTTCTGAAAAAAAAAACTTTTGTGTTTTGAATGCAAAATACTTTTGGTTTTTTTATATCAATTTAAGACTTGGAGTTTAAAATTTTTATTTTAAAAATTAAATTTTTATAATTTTTTTATTTATTATAAATATAACACCTTTATTGCCACTTAATTTAGACTTTACATATTTTTAATCAATTTTAATTTTGAATTTTGAATTTAAATCTAGGAGTTAAGTTCCCTTTATTATTTTGAATTTTATTATCCAAATTTTTTTGTTTTTTACTTTTAGTTTTGATCTAATTTGGAAAAGTTAACATTTTGTGTTTACCTTTGAATAGAAATTTTGAATCTTTTTATTTTGGTTTAAATCTAAAGTTTTTCTTAAATTGAAATTTTAATCTTGAATTTATACCTTTTTTCTTTATTCCTTTTTTTAATATTTAAATATTTCAATTTAATTTCTATAAATTTTATTTCCATTATTTCTTCCTTTTCATCATATTTGAATCATTTGTATTTTAGAGTCACTAAATATTTAATAGTCATTTTGAATTTATCACTTGAATTTTTATTCTTTTCAATTGTTTCCGTTTTCTTTTTTTCATTCATTTGATTCATTTTCTCTTTCTCTTACTTTTTCTGAGCAGCAATTTAATTTTGTAATTTTTTTAAATTATTTTGTTAAATTTTTTTGAGTTATCGGTTAAGTTTTTTACTTGAATTGTTTTTTTTGTTTGTGAAAATTTTTTTTCTTCTAAATTTATTGGGTTCTGATTTTCAAGCAGTTTTGTTTAAGTTGCTTTAATTTTTTTTGGAAGGAAAATTGAAGGTCATTTTTAAATTTAGTTCGCGGTTACTGCGCCTTTGAGGTTGTGTGAATCCGTAGAGTGTGTCTGGGTACATGTCTGACGGAGTCAACAGGGAAGAAAAAGTTTTTGGTGGTTTGGGCCTGTTCAGCGGAGACAGGCATATAACTAGTAGCTTTTGCGCGTGCCCTTGGAAAACAGGTTGTTGGGTCACTGTTCAACCAAATTGATATAGGCATTCAACATCCGGTAGATTTCGTCCCGATAGACTACTTTAACCAGTTCACAGCTAGGATCTTCGGCTCATTCGAAGGAGGGAGCGGACGCGAAGCTAGTGTGTCCATTGTTAGCCAGGCAGTGGCAAATAGGTCCGAACTGAGCCTGAGTTTTTTCCAAAAAGCTTGACGAGATTTTAGAGATGGCAGATTACGAACAGGGCGGTGCTGAGGGGGGCGTTGGTCCAGTAGAGAATCAGATGCCGCGGGTTGCGGCAGCTGAGGTTGCGGCAGCATCAGGAAATAGGATGAACACCGATACCAACACCGAACAACTAAGTCGTTTGATGGCCATGAGGGCGCAGCAAGGCGACCTAATGGCGCAGTGGACAAACGAACTGGGAAATATCAAAAACTATGTAGCCAACCTCAGCGGCCGAGTAGCAGAGATCGAAACCTCCGCAGCACAGGCATTGGACCACCACTCCACTCAGGCATCGACGCCGAACAACAGAGGTCAAACAAACTCAGATGGAGCAGGCAACAACACCAACAACAGGGAAGACGGACGGACGGAGGAAGTCAAGCCACACAGGAGCCACAGCGTTGGAAGGAAATTGACCTGGAGAATTGGCGTATAAAGTTTGATGGCACGGATAAGGGGATTTCGGTGGAAAGTTGTTTATTCCGTGTTGAGAAGATGAGGGTCCAACATCAAATCACTCATCACCAACTGTTTACAGACTTTCATTGCCTCGTGTCGGACGCGGCTTTGAAATCGTACTGGCAGAACTGCTAGCCTAGTTCAAGACCGCAGAGTCCGACCACGAGGTGATTCGACAAATCGTGGAACGGAAACAGTTGGTGCATGAGGGATTTGATGAATTCTATGGGGAAGTACATAACTTGACGTTCAGGCTTCGGAAGAGAATTCCTGAAAAGGAGCTAGTAGGAATCATTAAGGGGAACCTAAATCCATACGTGGCTAACCTTACATTCTCCTCGAAAATGAACACACTAGCCGAGCTAAATGCTGAGTGCGGGCGTGCCGAAAAGGTTATCAAGGAAAACAAAAGTAGATTTAAAGGGGCGGTAAGCGAACTGGTCTACCCCGACGTACAGTTCCCAGAAGAGATGGGTAGTTCCAATCCACTTGAAGCGATAGGAAACCCATTTAAAAAAGGTCGAACAGTAGTCAGCTACTTGATAACAGGACACAAAACCTGGCATCGCGTGGTGCACCTGCCACAATGTCTACAACCGGTACCAAACCAACTATAAACTCTTTTTTTCCCTCACCTTTCCACTTAATGTTGTGCTTCTCGTGTGGAATGCCGGTTGACCATTTTGTTAAGAACCCTTTGGAAGCTAGCAAGGAGACGCGATGCAAATCTAGCTTCCACAACATGGTCTGCTTTTCGTGTGGTGGGGACAGCTCTTTCTGTGTGTTCAAACCTCCTAAGGGAAACGGGAATCTGGCAGAGATGACCGGGGTATTCAGCCAGGAGAAAGAGCGCCCGGACAACAGGCAATGAAAATTAAAAAAAAAAATAATAATGAAAGAATAGAAAATAGTTTAGATGTAAGAAAGAAGAGAGAATTGAAGAGTTTACATATAAAGAAACTAGAATAGAAGGAAGCCCGGAGGAGAATATTTAATGAAGAGATAGTAAAGAATTAAAATTAAAACACCTTATAGTCGTTTATATATATATATATATATTTGCTTTATTTGGCAACTTGAGGAGATAGTAGAAAGAAGAAGAAGCAGAAATTTTAAAAAGATACAAACGATGAGAGAAACGAGAAAGATGGTTAGAAGAATCAGGAGCAAAGTAATTTCGACAATAGTCACTTTAAAGGGTGACAATAGACTTTTTGTGCAAACAAATATAGGGGGTAAAGACACATTAGCTTTGTTAGATTGGGGAGCAGGGGCTTGTTGTCTGTAGAAAAATAGTGAGAAATTTTTAGAAGGGCACGAAGCAAGGATTCTGCTAATAACACATCAATTTATTAAGACGGCAAACGGGGGAGAAACACCAGTGACAGCCGTGATAGTATTACAGGTGATGTGGGATGAGATGTGTAGGAACTTAGAGTTTTTAATAGTTCCAGGGCTCCAACAAGAAGTATATTTAGGCATTGATTTTTGGAAGGTTTTCAACCTAAATATAGATAGTAGACGTCAAATAGCTCGTCCAACCCACACGACAGTAGCAGAGCTCGCTCCGGTAGAGGGGAAATTGTCCTTCGACGCTGTACAACATGTCTTATCCCCAGCCCAGACAGTAGCTTTAGAGAGGGTAAAGATACAATTACCGTCGTTCGCTGTCTTAGGATTAATCCGTACCGGATTAGAAGAGAATGTAATAGAGGTACGCAATGAGAATTTGCCGGTTAAACAACGCCACCAGCCAATCTCACCAGCTATTTAAAAGTTACTGCCTCATTCTGTTTGACGATATCGTCTCCAAAACGATTATCGTTCGTGTGTTCGTATTATGAATTGCCATACGATAGGCAAAACGATAACAGCTGACTCTTACGTAACGAAAGTGCTTGATTAGTATTCTGTATCACGAAAGGGTGCTACCAATATGGAAACAAAGTGTTAAAAACAAACAACAGGTATTCAACTATCGTTTTGGTTGAAAATGAGCGACACAAACAAAAAAAGTGAGTAATATTAATTAATTAGTTATTATTGTATAAAAAAACTTGTATTTTATATTAGAAGATTCGAAAAAGACCACAAGCGCCCAATTCCTCGTGCTTGTTCATGAGCTGGAAGCAAATGTGGATCTGGCCAGAGGAGCACCGGTATATGGCGCAAATAATAGAGCAATAGATTGATACATTTTTATTATATTTATATCACTATATTTATTTCACTAACAACTTTATTTTTATATGTTGATTGGACCAAATTCTTTATGAAAATGTTTGCTGGGTTGGAGCTGTTTTGGTCGATATGTATAAAGAAAAACACCAAGAGTTTTTTACTTTTCTCTTCTATGCATTTCGACGCATCCGCGTCATCATCAAGAAGTCTATTTATTTTCAAGCAAACAACATGAAAATACAAAAGTAATCATTATTTTCAATAAACATTACAAATTCAACATTAAAACAATAACTCACAATAATTTAATTAGTTGTACAAACACAATAATATCACAGGACAATCGACACATTCATTTTTCTTATTTTCTATTTTTGTTTTTATCATTTTTTATTATTGCTGTATAAGCGCTATTTGTATTGTCAATGTCTTCTTTAAAATTCATGACATTCGTCATATGTTGTTGGATGCGGAGACTTTCCAGTGTCATCCTCCTTTTGCATCTTCTCTCAACATCTAAAATTTTTGCGTTCCCAAAATCAGCTGTATGGTCATTGTCAGTCAGGTGTTGAGAAAGCGCGGTATTTGTTTTTCTGTTTTTTGCGTCCATTTCATGTTCGTGTATTCTCGTTCTCAATGCTCTTTTCGTTGTGCCAATGTAACATTTATTGCAGACATTGTTGTTGTTACCGTTGCATTGAATTTTATACACTACATTGCATTGTTGTCCCTTGTCTATTTTGTCTTTTGTTTTTGTAAAGAAACGATTAAGTGTATTGTGTGGTTTGTGAGCAAATGTTATGTTGTCTTTTTTCATAATTCTCCTGAGCGATTGATTACTTGTTAGTCCGGGTATATAGGTAACTCCAATATAAGTTTTGTTTGTGTTTGCTTCTGTTTGTCCATTTGATGAATTAGGGTGGTCCATTTCTTGTGTCGTATTAATTATAAGCTTTTCTATTAGAGTATTCGGGTAGCTATTTTTGAAGAGAATATTTTTTATTTTCTTCTTGTTTTCTTCTATGAAATCACCGTCACTTAGAAGATGTATTTTCCTTATTAGACTTGTTGCTGTGTTAATTTTCTGCTTCCATGGATGATTGGAGTGATAATTGATAATTCTTCCTGATGCCATCGACTTTGCATACCAGTTGAACGTTAAGTTTTGGTTTTTTCGGTGTATTTCTACGTCTAGGAAGGCAATTTTGTTGTTCTGCTCTAATTCTTTAGTAAATTGTATCCTGGTATGCTGTGCATTAAATACGGTTAGTATGTCTTCCACGTCTTTAGCTTTAACAATTGCGAATATGTCATCTACATATTTGGTTATGTATTTGACATATATGTCTTTGCTTTTTAATTCAGCGAGGCTGTCGTCCAATATTTTGTCCAGAACGATATTTGCAATGGTTGGAGATAGCGGGTTGCCCATTGGCCTTCCGTAGATTTGTTGGTATATGGTGTTGTTATATGAAAAATAATTGTTGTCACGTAAGCAGAAATCTAGTATCGTCTGGAACTGTTTTTTGTCTATTTGTGTATGTGTCTCCAATTTTTCCCATTTTCGCATAATAGTGCGTATTGCTAAATGTATGGGTATATTCGTAAAAAGAGATACGACGTCGAATGAAATGAGAATTTCGTCGTCTTGAATTGTGAAATTATTGATTTTTTCTTTAAGTTGAAGTGAACTTTTTATATTAAGATCATCGGATATAATATTTTCTAAAATGCTTCCAACAAATTTTGATAATTTGTAACATGGTACATTAATAGATGAGCAAATCGGTCTAAGTGGTGCGTGTGGTTTGTGAATTTTCGGAAGTCCGTAAAGTCTTGGAGCATTAGCAGCCGCGGATGTCAGCTGAAATTTTTGTTTTGCATCGAGTCTCCTTTGTTTGTAAAGATTATTTATAATTGTGTTATTCTTCCTCATCAGTTTTTGTGTGGGATCATTCCTAATTGTTTTGTATGTGTTTTTGTCGTTTAGCAACTCTTTCATTTTTAGTTCGTATTCATTTTTGTACATCATAACTGTCTTGTTGCCTTTGTCTGCATTTGTTATTATGATCTCGTTTCTGTGTTGGTTAAGGAATCTTTTGGTGTCTGTCGATGTTTTCAGTATAAACTTGTCCTTAGTGCAGTTTCTAATTTTTTGCTGAAAAGTATTGATTTTTGCCGCAATGTCACTCCTTACAGTATCTTTTTCCCTCTCGTCCTCAAAACTTTGTACGCATTGTTCCAAATCGGCGATTATTTCAATGGGTGAAAATGTTTTTCTTGACACTGGTAGGGCGAATTTGTTGCCAAGTGACAATAACCAACGCGACTCCTGCGGTACTTCGATGTTCGTATTGTTCACAAACCAATCTTCATTTAATCTCATGCCAAATTTTATAGTATTCTTCGAAATTTGCTTCTGGAGTTTGTCGTTGTGTATACTTTGTGTGTTTGTGGCGATTTGTGTCGAAAAATGGTGGTGGTTCTCTATAATTTTTTCGTAATCTGTTTGCTGAAGTCTGTTTTGTAACGTTTCCTGTAAGTGCTTAACGGTCGTTGTGATAATTTTAATATTAATGTTTAATTCTTTTATTTCTAAGTTAACGACTTTCAGAAGAAAGCATTGTTCTAATTTCATAAGGTCTCGTCGTGTGGTGTCTAGTTTAAAGCAGTGTTGTATCGTTTTTGTCTTACCCTGTAAATGTGATGGAATGATGCCATAATCTTTGCACCGCAGTAAAAATTTTAGGCGCTCTTTTTGTTTAGCCAGTTTTTTGATGTTTTTGTTGTGTTGCTTGATTATGTAACAAATCTCTTCGTCGTATTTGTATTTGATGTGTTGGTAGAACTGCTTCATGTTGTTGTTTGTAATATTCCGCGTTTTTTTCCGGTTTTGCTCACCGTAAATATTTATATGTTGATTGGACCAAATTCTTTATGAAAATGTTTGCTGGGTTGGAGCTGTTTTGGTCGATATGTATAAAGAAAAAAAAACCAAGAGTTTTTTACTTTTCTCTTCTATGCATTTCGACGCATCCGCGTCATCATCAGGAAGTCTATTTATTTTCAAACAAACAACATGAAAATACAAAAGTAATCATTATTTTCAATAAACATTACAAATTCAACATTAAAACAATAATTCACAATAATTTAATTAGTTGTACAAACACAATAATATCACAGGACAATCGACACATTCATTTTTCTTATTTTCTATTTTTGTTTTTATCATTTTTTATTATTGCTGTATAAGCGCTATTTGTATTGTCAATGTCTTCTTTAAAATTCATGACATTCGTCATATGTTGTTGGATGCGGAGACTTTCCAGTGTCATCCTCCTTTTGCATCTTCTCTCAACATCTAAACAAACAGCTCCAACCCAGCAAACATTTTCATAAAGAATTTGGTCCAATCAACATATAAATATTTACGGTGAGCAAAACCGGAAAAAAACGCGGAATATTACAAACAACAACATGAAGCAGTTCTACCAACACATCAAATAAAAATACGACGAAGAGATTTGTTACATAATCAAGCAACACAACAAAAACATCAAAAAACTGGCTAAACAAAAAGAGCGCCTAAAATTTTTACTGCGGTGCAAAGATTATGGCATCATTCCATCACATCTACAGGGTAAGACAAAAACGATACAACACTGCTTTAAACTAGACACCACACGACGAGACCTTATGAAATTAGAACAATGCTTTCTTCTGAAAGTCGTTAACTTAGAAATAAAAGAATCAAACATTAATATTAAAATTATCACAACGACCGTTAAGCACTTACAGGAAACGTTACAAAACAGACTTCAGCAAACAGATTACGAAAAAATTATAGAGAACCACCACCATTTTTCGACACAAATCGCCACAAATACACAAAGTATACACAACGACAAACTCCAGAAGCAAATTTCGAAGAATACTATAAAATTTGGCATGAGATTAAATGAAGATTGGTTTGTGAACAATACGAACATCGAAGTACCGCAGGAGTCGCGTTGGTTATTGTCACTTGGCAACAAATTCGCCCTACCAGTGTCAAGAAAAACATTTTCACCCATTGAAATAATCACCGATTTGGAACAATGCGTACAAAGTTTTGAGGACGAGAGGGAAAAAGATACTGTAAGGAGTGACATTGCGGCAAAAATCAATACTTTTCAGCAAAAAATTAGAAACTGCACTAAGGACAAGTTTATACTGAAAACATCGACAGACACCAAAAGATTCCTTAACCAACACAGAAACGAGATCATAATAACAAATGCAGACAAAGGCAACAAGACAGTTATGATGTACAAAAATAAATACGAACTAAAAATGAAAGAGTTGCTAAACGACAAAAACACATACAAAACAATTAGGAATGATCCCACACAAAAACTGATGAGGAAGAATAACACAATTATAAATAATCTTTACAAACAAAGGAGACTCGATGCAAAACAAAAATTTCAGCTGACATCCGCGGCTGCTAATGCTCCAAGACTTTACGGACTTCCGAAAATTCACAAACCACACGCACCACTTAGACCGATTTGCTCATCTATTAATGTACCATGTTACAAATTATCAAAATTTGTTGGAAGCATTTTAGAAAATATTATATCCGATGATCTTAATATAAAAAGTTCACTTCAACTTAAAGAAAAAATCAATAATTTCACAATTCAAGACGACGAAATTCTCATTTCATTCGATGTCGTATCTCTTTTTACGAATATACCCATACATTTAGCAATACGCACTATTATGCGAAAATGGGAAAAATTGGAGACACATACACAAATAGACAAAAAACAGTTCCAGACGATACTAGATTTCTGCTTACGTGACAACAATTATTTTTCATATAACAACACCATATACCAACAAATCTACGGAATGCCAATGGGCAACCCGCTATCTCCAACCATTGCAAATATCGTTCTGGACAAAATATTGGACGACAGCCTCGCTGAATTAAAAAGCAAAGACATATATGTCAAATACATAACCAAATATGTAGATGACATATTCGCAATTGTTAAAGCTAAAGACGTGGAAGACATACTAACCGTATTTAATGCACAGCATACCAGGATACAATTTACTAAAGAATTAGAGCAGAACAACAAAATTGCCTTCCTAGACGTAGAAATACACCGAAAAAACCAAAACTTAACGTTCAACTGGTATGCAAAGTCGATGGCATCAGGAAGAATTATCAATTATCACTCCAATCATCCATGGAAGCAGAAAATTAACACAGCAACAAGTCTAATAAAGAAAATACATCTTCTAAGTGACGGTGATTTCATAGAAGAAAACAAGAAGAAAATAAAAAATATTCTCTTCAAAAATAGCTACCCGAATACTCTAATAGAAAAGCTTATAATTAATACGACACAAGAAATGGACCACCCTAATTCAACAAATGGACAAACAGAAGCAAACACAAACAAAACTTATATTGGAGTTACCTATATACCCGGACTAACAAGTAATCAATCGCTCAGGAGAATTATGAAAAAAGACAACATAACATTTGCTCACAAACCACACAATACACTTAATCGTTTCTTTACAAAAACAAAAGACAAAATAGAAAGGGACAACAATGCAATGTAGTGTATAAAATTCAATGCAACGGTAACAACAACAATGTCTGCAATAAATGTTACATTGGCACAACGAAAAGAGCATTGAGAACGAGAATACACGAACATGAAATGGACGCAAAAAAACAGAAAAACAAATACCGCGCTTTCTCAACACCTGACTGACAATGACCATACAGCTGATTTTGGGAAGGCAAAAATTTTAGATGTTGAGAGAAGATGCAAAATGAGGATGACACTGGAAAGTCTCCGCATCCAACAACATATGACGAATGTCATGAATTTTAAAGAAGACATTGACAATACAAATAGCGCTTATACAGCAATAATAAAAAATGATAAAAACAAAAATAGAAAATAAGAAAAATGAATGTGTCGATTGTCCTGTGATATTATTGTGTTTGTACAACTAATTAAATTATTGTGAGTTATTGTTTTAATGTTGAATTTGTAATGTTTATTGAAAATAATGATTACTTTTGTATTTTCATGTTGTTTGTTTGAAAATAAATAGACTTCCTGATGATGACGCGGATGCGTCGAAATGCATAGAAGAGAAAAGTAAAAAACTCTTGGTTTTTTTCTTTATACATATCGACCAAAACAGCTCCAACCCCAGCAAACTTTATTTTTATGTCACTTATTTTGTAAGCTTTATGGACGTGCGCAAAAACAAAACATATATGCACAGAGTTGCAAGTTTGACACTTGATATCGTGTAGTTGACGAACGACGTAAAGCTACATGATAAACGGCAACGTAAGATTCAGTATACCATGAGCACACGATATCGTCCAAGCAGGTATCGTTCGTTGAGCGTATCGTTCGCCAAACAGAATGAGGCTGTTAGTTTACGCGGAATTAGATCGAATGCGTAGTATGGGGGTAATCGAAGAATCCAATAGTAGTTGGAACTCACCAGTTTCACTTGTCATAAAGGGGACTAAGAATCGACTTTGCCTTGATGCGCGTAAGGTCATATCGACGGAATACTTAGCCGGCTACAAAATACAAGGTATATAACAGCCATAGACATGAAGGACGCATTCTGGCAGATTCCGTTGGAAAAAAGGTCGAAGGAGAAGACAGCGTTCACAGTACCAGGGAGACCCCTCTACCAATTTACAGTTATGCTCTTCGGACTGTGCAACGCGGCCTGCATTAGAACTGATGCAAACAAGGTAGCAGCTGTGAGGGACTTTCCCGATCCGAAAACCCCAAAACAGTTAAGACGGTTCCTAGGCATGTGAGGCTGGTACCGATGCTTCATACAAGATTACGCGACTATTGCAGCTCCGCTGCACGACTGCCTCACCAGGGAAAAGATAAAGAAATTCACTATGACTGATGATGCTAGACGGGCTTTTGACCAACTCAAACAAAGCCTAATATCAGCGCCCGTTCTAACTCATCCAAACTTTAGCAGACGTTTCTACATCCAATGCGATGCATCGACAGATGGAGTGGGCGGGTTTCTTTTCCAACTCGACGAAGACAATAACGAAAGAGCAATTGCATACATGTAGGAACGAAAACGGCGACCTTGTAACTGATGTCCAGAGAGTGCTTAGATTATGGAGGGAATACTTCTCTGCTCTCCTAAAAGGAGGCAGCAATTCACCGCGCAGAGATGAAGAACCCGATCCCGCAATCGATGATGATGGAATATATGTCCCCCCCGCCAGATTATGACGAAGTTAGAATAGCAATAACCAGATTGAAAAACAACAAGGCCGTGGGCGCTGATGGATTGCCTGCGGAGCTATTCAAGTACGGCGGCGAGGAGTTGGTAAGGCGCGTGCGGCAACTTCTTAGCAAAATATGGGCGGACGAGTGCATGCCCGACAGTTGGAATCTAAGTGTTCTTTGCCCAGTCCACAAGAAGGGGGATACTTCAAAATGCACCAACTATCGTGGAATCAGCCTTCTTAATATCGCAAGTGCTTTCAAGTGTATTGTGCGAAAGATTGAAGCCCACCGTGAACCGGCTGATTAAACCTTATCAGTGCGGCTTCAGACCTGGTAAATCTACCATCGACCAGATTTTCACAATGCGCCAAATCTTGGAAAAAACCCGTGAAAAGAGAATCGACACACATCACCTCTTCGTCGACTTTAAAGCCGCCTTCGACAGCACGAAAAGGAGCTGCCTATATGCCGCTATGTCTGAATTTGGTTTCCCCGCAAAACTTATACTGCTGTGCAAAATGACGTTGAGCAACCCCATCAGCTTAGTCAGAATTGGGAAGGATCTCTCCGAGCCGTTCGAAACTAAACGAGGTTTCAGACAGGGTGACTCCCTATCGTGCGATTTCTTTAATTTGATGCTGGAGAAAATTATACTAGCTGCAGAACTTAACCGCACTGGAACAATATATTATAAAAGCGTGTAATTACTGGCATATGCTAATGACATTGATACCATATGCCTAAACACCCGCGCCGTTAGTTGTGCTTACTCCAAACTGGAAAAAGAAGCGGTAAAGATGGGTCTGATGGTGAATGAGGACAAAACGAAGTACCTGCTGTCATCGAGCAAAGAGTCAGCACATAGGCGCCTTGGCAACCACGCTACTGTTGGCAGCCATAATTTCGAAATAGTAAAAGACTTCGTTTATTTGGGAACCAGCATCAACACTAGCAACAAATTCAGCACTGAAATCCAGCGAATCAATCTTGCCAATAAATGCTACTTTGGACTAGGTAGGCAATTGAAAAGTAAAGTCCTCTCTCGGCGAACGAAAATCATACTCTACAAGTCACTTATCGCACCCGTCCTGCTATATGGGTCAGAAGCATGGACCATGACAACAGCAGATTAAGCGGCTTTGGGAGTGTTCGAGAGAAAAGTTCTTCGAAAGATGTATGGACCTCTACGCGTTGGCGATGGCGAGTACCGAATAAGATTTAATGATGAGCTGTACGAGCTATACGCAGACATCAACATAGTCTAGAGAATTAAAACGCAGCGGCTGCGCTGGCTAGGCCATATTATGCGAATGAATGATGATGTTCCAACCAAGAAAGTGTTTCTATCGGAACCCGCCTATGGAAGCAGAGTTAGAGGGCGGCCCCCACTCCGTTGGAAGAACCAGGTGGAAAACGATTTAAACTCCCTTGTTGTGACCAACTGGCACTGGTTGGCGGAGCGAAGGAGCGACTGGCGCGCCTTGTTGGACGGCCATAACCGTTTAGACGGTTAAGCGCCAATTAAGTAAGTAAGTAATTGCATACATGTCCGCAAAACTGAATAAAGCACAGAAAAACTACAGTGTGACAGAACTGGAATATTACGCAGCGGTTCTAAGAGTTAAACGATTTCGACCTTACGTGGAGTGCTTGCCCTTCACGATAATAACGGACCACGCGAGCTTAAAATGGCTTACGAACCAAAAATACCTTGCTGGACGACTTGCTAGATGGAGTTTAAAACTCCAAAGTTTCGATTTTGGCATCGAACATAGAAAAGGCTCACAAAACATTGTACCGGACACTCTTTCCAGAATGGACATGGAGGAAATAAGACCCAGTGACAGAGTGATGGACTTATGTCTAGACTCGCCATACTTTGACTCCGACGAATACCGTGAGCTACAAAAAACTGTGACGGACAACAAGGATAAATTGCCGGACTTATGTGTATCTGACAGATACGTATATAAACGGACACAGTTTGACCGGGGAGATGTACTTCAAGCGGACCAAGCCTGGAAGCTTTGTTTTCCGTCGGATCTGCGATCGGGGCTGGTAGAGTCTGCTCACAGCTCACCTTCAACTGGTCACGGTGGAATCCACAAAACTTTATCCCGTTTACGCGAACGATATTACTGGCCAGGAATGGTAACAGAAGTTTGCACTTTTATCAAAAGTTGCGAAATCTGCCTAGAAAGCAAGACACTAAATGCTTTTCACAAGCCTCTTATGGGCAAACAACATGTAACCGAACGGCCTTTTCAACGTTTGTTTGTAGATTTTATGGATCCGTATCCACGTACGTCTGATGGTAATGTTTATGTGTTTGTATGTTTAGACCATTTTTCAAATGTGTATTCTTGAAACCTATGCGTAAAGCAACTTCAGCCGAGGTGGTAAAATTTCTGGAACGAGAAGTCTTCCATATATTCGGGGTAGCCGAATACATCCATTCGGACAATGGAAGACAACTCGTTTCAGGAACTTTCGCCACCCTCCTAAAAAAATTTGGTACTACCCATATCAAGACAGCGTTTTATTCACCGCAGGAAAACGCCGCAGAGAGGGTCACTCGGTCGGTTCTCCAGATCGTAAGATCATTTATTAACGAAAACCAAAAATCTTGGGACCGACATAATAGTGATGCGGCGTTTGCACTTCGAAGTGCTGTCCACTCCGAAATCAACATGACGCTTTATCATGCCACTTTCGGAATACCTATAATACTGCACGCAGCATCATAAGAGCTATACCGAAAGTTGGGGTCGCTTAAAGATGTTGATTGCGAAGTGGGTACAAATGGTGATAGATTGCAGTTACTGAGGGACAAAATTAAAAAGGAGCTGAAGTTAGCAGACGAGCGAAGTAAGAAAGTGTATGATACGAGAAGTAGGGACGTTAGGTTTAAAATTTGGCAAGTGGTATACCGCCGGAATTTTAAACAGAGCTCCCAGATTGACAACTATAATTCCAAAGTGGCACTCAAGCAAGTTCAATGTATAGTGCTTAAAACAATAGGAAATTCTATGTACGAGCTAGGGGATGCTAAGGGGAAAAAAATCGGGGTATACCACGCTAAGGATATATTCACGAAGTAAATGTTATATGTTGCATGTTATATGTTGCACGTTGAGTGTTAAATGTAAACAATATACCTGTCAAATACTTGACTAATCTTCTACTTCTGACGACATAATTATTTATCTGCATGCTTGGCGATTCCCATATCTGACTACCTTTCTGTCGACGTAGGATTTTAGCCCTTTTACACCCAGTGATTTCTTTATATACCTACTTGACCATTTAGTATTTATTAAACCCTTTTTATTTATTTATTTATGCAAAAGTATGTAAGTAATTGTTTATTTTTTTATTTTTTTTTAGCCAATAACAATAGTCAGCAATCTGTGATATTTTGTTCTATGACTTTAATCCTAACTGTGATATATTTTACTAACAATATTGATGACTTAGACTACTAAAACTGTAATGTTTTTTTCTTTGACCTAGGATTATGAATGAATTTGTGATATATTTAGTTAGCAGATACTTAGATATTGATGTTGCAAGTACGTGTTGCACATACCCAGCTGCAACTGACTTGGAAGATTTTTTTTACTTGCCCGGCATTAAGTCGTAGGCCGAGGCCACACATTGGGGTCGATGAGGGAAAAGACGCATAGAAGGCTGCGTATGAATTTCTTTTACGCACACGCTCCATTGGGCAGACCCCATCGGCGGATACGAGCCTGTTACGCAAGTCTTAAGGCTAACATAGCAACCAAACCTTCCTTTCTTGCTGTATTCTTTACAAATGTATCTCAACTGTGTGTCTGTGAGTGTTGCGCAACATAAGTGGAAGGACGCATATACGTATTTGTGTGACTGTGAATGCGTGGAAAAACGAAAGTGGGTGCGTAGGTGTGCGTGTGAATTTGAGTGAAAACGATTAGGTAATTCCGTTTAGCTACGAGCTAGGGGTATTAGCGCAATCTAACGAAGATCAAGTGATCATTATAAAAGTTGTCTGAATAGTGCGTGGTCGTGCTGCGGAAAAGTCGCGTGTGAAAGTAGAAACACAAAATAAAAAAAAAGTGTTAAAGAAAAAAAAATTATTTTTTTATGCAAAAAAATACCGCTCGGACCGTTTTAGCGGCAATATCAAAGAAACCGCAAACCGAGGGAAGAAAAACAAAAAACCCTTCAACATCCTGCCACCGAATTCCGTGGCGGGACGAGGGAAACGGGCCAGAATACTTACTCGCATACATCATTACCCAGAGCGACCATAGGAACGGCGGAAGTAAAGTTCGGAGAAGGGAGAGAGAGAGCGAAAGAGAGAGGATCGGCCCAAGTGACCGATCGTGACTGGTAGACAGCAGC
Organism: Eurosta solidaginis; assembly: GCF_040869045.1. NCBI lineage: Eukaryota > Metazoa > Arthropoda > Insecta > Diptera > Tephritidae > Eurosta > Eurosta solidaginis. The sequence goes on along the minus strand of NC_090324.1, from coordinate 83,834,981 downwards.
AGCGACGCCGCCAGCACCCACGTAACATCAAGAAGCGACAACAGCAGCAGCAACACAGCGACATCACCATCGCCAACGCCATCAACATCGAACGCCCAAGGAGGGCATAAAAGTGCATTTGACACGTGCTTTTTTACTGGAATTTCTTTTTTGAATGAGTTTTAGCACTAATTTGCCTCACCTTTTTTTATTATTGTTATTAATATTAACTTTAGGATTTTCTTGTAATTTTTGTTTATTAATTCTTGTCAGTAGTTTTCTTCATATCATATATTCATTTATTTTGTCCACTTCATCATTTCTTTTTACATTTAGTTCGTAGCAATTTTTCTTAAGTTCTTATAATTAAGTTTATTTTCAACTTATATATGTTAGCATTTCAATTACCGACGTTTTAAATTTTCCCATACTTTTTGGTTTTCATTGTTTTCTATATTTTTTTATTTTGGCCACTCACTTTTTTTTCGCGTTTTCCTCTCGGTTTTTAATTTCGTTATTTTCGCATAGTTTACCCACTCGCCGCCCGCTATCGCTAGTGAGTGTTCGCGATGCCATTTAAAAACTTCATTGAACCTTTGCTCAGGCAGTAAATGGTATTTTTTTGTATGAGCAAGTAAAGTGGCTAGGCCACTCTGACATAATCGGTTTAAGGGCTAGCCGGGGGAGATTTCATCGGCAGCGTCTGTACACCTCTAGGTGCGGCTGCAAGCGGGCGTCTGTCTTGGAGCAAGCGGCTCGCTATATAAACGTGCCAAGTAATATTTTCACCCCCGCTGAGCGGGTTGTGCGCTGGGCTTGGGACCCGCCACGTAAAACCATACTCCAATGAAATATAACAACAAGCCTCGGATAAATACACTCTCTATTGATGACGACCATGGCAAACGTTTGAAGGACAATGAATTGAGGGCATGCACCTGGAACGTCCGCTCCCTGAATGGGATTGGTGCAGATGCCCGGCTGGTTGATGTCCTCGTCAAAGCAAAATCTGATATCACCGCCATCCAAGAAATGCGTTGGACGAAGCAAGGAAGAAAGAAGATCAAAAATTGTGACATATATTGGAGTGGCCATGCGAATAAGCGCAGTTTCGGCGTCGGATTCGTGGTGGGAGAGAGACTTTGTCGCCAAGTGCTGGCGTTCACGCCTGTGGACGAGCGTCTCGCCGCTATCCGAATAAAAACAAAATTTTTTAATATATCATTCATCTGCGCCCATGCGCCGACAGAGGAGAAAGACGATGAGGTGAAAGACACTTTTTATGAACAATTAGAACGCACATGTGAGCGCTGCCCCCGTCATGATATAAAAGTCGTGCTTGGCGACTTTAACGCCAGGGTGAGCAAAGAAGGTGTTTTTGGCCCTACAGTCGGAAAGTTCAGCCTACACAATGAAACTTCTCCTAACGGACTGAGGCTGATTGACTTTGCCGGTGCTCGAAACATGGTCATATCAAGCACGAGGTTCATGCATAAAAAGATACATCAAGCTACATGGCTGTCTCCTGATCGAAATACTCGCAATCAGATCGATCACGTTGTGATAGACAGACGGCATGCCTCCAGTGTTTTAGATGTGCGCACGATCCGAGGACCTAACGTCGATTCGGACCATTATCTCGTTGCAGCCAAGATACGCACCCGCCTCAACGCGGCTAAAAACAAGGAACAAAAAACACAAGGAAAGCTAGACGTCGAAAAGCTTCAATCACAACAGACTGCCAATGATTTCGCAACTCGACTCTCACACCTGCTCTCTGAGGGCACAACTCATCCTGAAGGAATACAGGAGCAGTGGGAGCATATCTCCAAAGCACTTCGTACTGCCGCCGAGGAAAAAATTGGTTACCGGCGGCCACGAAAAAACAACTGGTATGATGAAGAATGCCGCGTTGCAACCGAAAGAAAAGACGCTGCCTACAGGGCTACGTTAAAAGCGAGCGCGACAAGAGGAGTGTGTGAACGCTATCGTGAGTTGAAAAAGGAAGCGAGACGCCTTTTCAGGAAGAAAAAAGCAGAAGCAGAAAGGCGTGAGTGCGAGGAGCTTGAGCTGCTAGCCACCAGGAATAACGCCCTAAAATTCTACCAAAAAATACGGCGACAGACGGAAGGTTTTAAGACCAGGGCAGCAATTGACCGCGCAGAGATGAAGAACCCGATCCCGCAATCGATGATGATGGAATATATGTCCCCCCGTCCGATTATGACGAAGTTAGAATAGTAATAACCAGATTGAAAAACAACAAGGCCGTGGGCGCTGATGGGTTGCCTGCGGAGCTATTCAAGTTCGGCGGCGAGGAGTTGGTAAGGCGCATGCAGCAGCTTCTTAGCAAAATATGGGCGGACGAAAGCATGCCCGACCGTTGGAATCTAAGTGTTCTTTGCCCAGTCCACAAGAAGGGGGATACTGCAAAATGCACCAACTATCGTGGAATCAGCCTTCTTAATATCGAATATAAGGTCCTTTCAAGTGTATTGTGCGAAAGATTGAAGCCCACCGTGAACCGGCTGATTGGACCTTATCAGTGCGGCTTCAGACCTGGTAAATCTACCATCGACCAGATTTTCACAATGCGCCAAATTTTGGAAAAAACCCGTGAAAAGAGAATCGACACACATCACCTCTTCGTCGACTTTAAAGCCGCCTTCGACAGCACGAAAAGGAGCTGCCTATATGCCGCTATGTCTGAATTTGGTTTCCCCGCAAAACTTATACGGCTGTGCAAAATGACGTTGAGCAACCCCATCAGCTCAGTCAGAATTGGGAAGGACCTCTCCGAGCCGTTCGGAACTAAACGAGGTTTCAGACAGGGTGCCCCCCCATCGTGCGATTTCTTTAATTTGATGCTGGAGAAAATTACACTAGCTGCAGAACTTAACCGCACTGGAACAATATACTATAAAAGCGTGCAATTACTGGCATATGCTGATGACATTGATATCATCGGCCTAAACACCCGCGCTGTTAGTTCTGCTTACTCCAAGCTGGAAAAAGAAGCGGTAAAGATGGGTTTGATGGTGAATGAGGGCAAAACGAAGTACCTGCTGTCATCGAGCAAAGAGTCAGCGCATATGCGCCTTGGCAACCACGCTACTGTTGGCAGCCATAATTTCGAAATAGTAAAAGACTTCGTTTATTTGGGAACCAGCATCAACACTAGCAACAACATCAGCACTGAAATCCAGCGAAGAATCAATCTTGCCAATAAATGCTACTTTGGACTAGGTAGGCAATTGAAAAGTAAAGTCCTCTCTCGGCGAACGAAAATCATACTCTACAAGTCACTTATCGTACCCGTCCTGCTATATGGGGCAGAAGCATGGACCATGACAACAGCAGATGAAGCGTCTTTGGGAGTGTTCGAGAGAAAAGTTCTTCGAAAGATTTATGGACCTCTACGCGTTGGCGATGGCGAGTTCCGAAGAAGATTTAATGTTGAGCTGTACGAGCTATACGCAGACATCAACATAGTCCAGCCAATTAAAACGCAGCGGCTGCGCTGGCTAGGCCATGTTATGCGAATGAAAGATGATGATCCGGCCAAGAAAGTGTTCCTATCGGAACCCGCCTATGGAAGCAGAGCTAGAGGGCGGCCCCCACTCCGTTGGAAGGACCAGGTGGAAAACGATTTAAACTCCCTTGGTGTGACCAATTGGCGCCGGTTGGCGGAGCGAAGGAGCGACTGGCGCGCCTTGTTGGACGGCCATAACCGTTTAGACGGTTAAGCGCCAATTAAGTAAGTAAGTAAAGACATATGTATGTAAATTTCCCTTCCTCACTCCCCTACAATGCTGATTTGCTGAGATCAGGTGACCTGACTTGAGAACTGTCACTTACAGTTCTGTTAAATGAACATTGCATGTTACTGATTACTCAAAACTTAGCAACACTTAACTTGACTTAGAAGTCTTTTGAATTTTGATTTTCTATGTAAGTTCTAAGTGACGTTTACATTTTGAGATGCCATTTGTTTGTTTCCATTTCATTTTGACATTTATTGATTATGATGCCAGATTGTATGCGCTAAGTGGAGTATAATCGTGGCTAAGTTGCCAAGTCAAATCACGTCTATGCTAAGTATCAGTAATGGGCCCTTGAGTGAGAAAAATGACGATACTATTTGTGTTCCATTTATTTACATATATGTCAATGACCGATATACCTAAATCCATGTGTCTGTTCGCGTACATCAAATAATTTTTCTCGTTAACTTCTTTTTCATCAAATATATTTTTATTGCCGTTTTGGTATCAAATACCAAGTTTAAATAATATATGGATTTTTGCTTGTATATCGGTTGTTAAAGCGATAGCTAACGTTGGATTTTTAATTAGCATATTGTTTTTTCCTTTTTTTTTTGAATAATTTATATTTTTGGAATTTTGTATTAAGGAATTGTTAGAATTTAAGCTTTTATAGATTTCCCTTTTTTTTGTGAAAATAACTGTGGAATCATACTTAGTAGGCGAAAGGTTTAGCTTTAAAAATTATAAATAAAGATATGTTTATAACGAGTTGGAATTTTACGAGTTGAGCTTTTTGTTGATCATTGCAATGTAGGGCTGATTTTAGGATCTTTGGTGTAGGTGTTGCTCTGGTCTTAAGAGGGGACGTGGGGGTGATAGCCTAATGGACTGGTAGACAGAGAGACTTGAGTCAGGTTTGGGGGCGCCGTAAAATTAGAGGAGTCAGCACTGCGCTCATGGCTTCGCGTAAGATACGCGAAGAGGGTGGGTAGACTCCACCTGACTTGACAGACCTCCAACTTTTTTCCCATTTTTTGATTTCCCCTCCTTTCTCTCTCTGTTCCCCTTATGTCTATTGTATCTCTTTCAGCTTTCTCATTTCCTTTTTAGCACGTAGGCATGAACTATATTTTTTGTTAGTGTAGTTGTTGGTAAGGCTGGTGCGCAAAACCCCACCCTGTCCGAATAGCTAGCAGCGGCTTGCCACCATGCCACATGCCACCTCTGTCTTACCACTGAAATCCAGCTACATAACAACTCTTTAGGCTGGCTCGCCCCAGTTATAATCGTAGCGAAGATCATCATGCAGAACATTTGGCTGGAGGGGACGGATTGGACGAAACTTTATCGACAATCACGCTAGATCGGTGGGAAACATTTATGCAGGAGTACTCCGCAATTAACCAGATTCGGATACATCGGTGGGTGCACTATACCCCAATCAACGACATCGAAATTCACGGCGCTGTGATGCATCCGAAAAATCCAACGCGGCTACGGTCTACCTGCGAGCTAAGATAAACGATCAGATCTACGTTAATCTACTCATGGCGAAAACAAGAGTAGCACCAGTAAAGACAATTTCATTACGACGATTGGAATTATGCGGTGCTGTCTTGTTGGCCGAAACGTTGGAAACAATGATGGAGAACCTGAAATTAGGCACATTCAACATTCACCTATGGAGAGATTCGACCATCACCTTAGCATGGATTCGAAAACCCCCTTGTTCCTGGTCAACATTCGTAGCTCACAGGGTGACAAAAATCGTCGAAAAGGTCCGAAATAAAGCTTGGCGTCATGCCAAGTACGCATCAAATCCAGCGGACTTAGCAAGCAGAGGACTTCCAGCCACGGACCTAGTCGACAGCCCTTTGTGGTGGCAGGGACCTTCTTGGCTGCAAGAAGGCAAAACGAAATGGCCATCTCAAGACTGACAGGATTACCATGCAAAAATGGAAGAGAAACGAGTGCAAGTGCGTGCAGCAATTAACATCAACAATAGCAAGGATATTCTCGATCGATTTTCCGATCTATCGAGGGCATTGCGGCTAACCTCCTATATCATTAGATTCTCGAAAAGAACACATCCGAAAACAAAAACGTCCTTTAAAGCGGAGTCTCACCAGATTTCGCCCGATGAAAACAAGGCTACGACTATTCGCTCATAACGGTATACCAAACAAATCACTATGCCAATCAAGTAAGCTATCTGAGAACTTGGAAACCCATCGCAGCCAAAGCGAAATCCTTTCTCTAGACCATTTTATTGATGAAAATAATGTCCTACGAGCGGGGGTCGTCTTAACGCTTACAGGGACTTTCCCTTCAGCGAGCGTCACCCCATAATCCTCACTTACGCCTGCCAACTCACCCGTTTGCTAGTCCAATTTTTCCATACCATTTCCATACATGGCGAAAACCAACTAATGCTGCGGCTCCTACGCAAGCAGTATTGGATACTGCGGGTCAAAAACATGATCCCATCCACCATTCATAATTGCAAGGCCTGCACGCTATTCCGCAACCGTTCTCCGACACAACGCATGGGAGTTCTCCCAGCGGAACGCACTACATTTTTTCGGGCCTTTACCAATACCGGGGTGGATTTTGCCGGACCGTTTGACATCAAGTCCTACAGCGGACGAGGATGTCGCATGTCCAAAGGTTACGCCTGCCTATTTGTCTCCTTTGCGAATAAGGAGATCCCTCAAGCGACCTCAGTACCGCCGCGTTTCTAGCAGCGTTTAGTCGGTTTGTCGCCAAATGAGGATGCCAGAAAAATCTCTACTCCGACATCGGGACGAACTTTGTCGGAGTGTCGAGGGCTCTCCGCTCAGATTTCAAGGCATTCCTCGCTGATACGCGCGACCAAACCCTATCCAAATTTACCCACCAAACCCTCACATGGCATTTCATCCCCGCAGTTGCTCCTCATATGGGCGGGCTGTTGGAAGCGGGAGTCAAGAATTTCAAGGCTCATTTCAAAAAGTTCGCATCGGATCATAGATTTACTCTCGAGGAGTTTAGTACCCTCCTGTGTAGGATTGAATCCTGTCTCAACTCTCGACCCCTAAGCCCGTCTTCAAATGACCTATCCAACTTGGACCTACTTACCCCCGCACACTTCCTAGTCGGGGGCCATCTGCTAGCACCACCAGAGATTGACGTCAGCGAGAATCGCACATCACTCGTCAATCGATGGGAAAAACTTAAGGCGCTGCATCAAACCTTCTGCAAACGATAGAAATCTGAGTATTTCACCGAGATGCACAAAGGCGATAAGTGGAAGCATCCACAATCAAACCTCAAACAGGGAGACTTAGTCATCATAAAAGAGGACAATTAACCTCCCAATGAATGGAGACTAGGGCGGATAGCCAACCTTCACTACGGCCCCGAGTCGTCGAACTGAATACGGAAAGGGGACAAACCACCAGACCAATCACGAAATTGGTCCTACTACCACCCTCCAGACTTTTAACTCCCACCTGTTTATAACTACCCCCCCCCCCCCCCCCCCTTAAAAAAAAGAGTTCCAGGTAGGGACTCACACCAACGCAGCGCGTCACCCCAAGAGCGCAACCTAGGAATAACTAAAAATCCCGACTCCACGTGGGAGGCTTCCACTGAGGAACCCAAAACCTCCCTAACAATCTAAATTAGCACACAGGAACTCGCAATGTGAGGCTCCCCTTGAGGATTCCAACCTCGCAAGCATCGCGTGCCACACCGGAATCCTCGGGCTCGCCACGGAAGTCAACACTATTCACAAAACTTCGCGCTCTTGGGTGACGGAAATAGAAGGCGTACCTACCGCGAAACTGTCGGGGGAAAGGAGAACGGTTAACCCAGCTCTCGTTCACCCCGAATGAAGCCAACAAACCGATCAGCCCGCTCTCGTTAATCCCGAACGATGCCAATAAATAATCCTAACGCAGATCCACTATCTGCCACAGAATACACAGAATATTCATTAACTTATCATAATTACGTACCGCTTGTTCGGAATGCGCTAACTAATTTAAGATTTTACATCAATAACGTAAAGACCCAAGACGCTGTTTTATTTGATCGCCTATAATGGAGAAGAATCGGTGATCATTGGACACTGAAACTACTAGGTAGAATTTCTAGTACATCATGATTACGACCATGAGCAGCGAGATTACCAAGTTAATTTGCTAAGCATTCAATCTAAGATCTGCATTTTTACAAATGGTTACGTATGACTAAAAGAAGATGCCTGTTACGAACGAATTACACGTAACAGCACGATAACCTGGGTCGAACTTGCAATAAATACACCACTGCACTGCTGCAAAACTTGTCAAGATAAACAAAGAAATTGCACCAACAATCGCCAAATAATCTATATAATACATACAACTACATTTCTGCTATAGTTTACCCACCACAAGTCCATATACATATCTGTGTATGTATCTTCGAAATTTCTGATGCTGTATGATACTGTATGCTATCTACATGTGGAGGACCATTATCGTCGTCATCATGGTGCACCACCAGCATGACCACGACCCTCACCCTCGCACATCCATTCCCCTGGCGCATTCATGATGAGTTCACCATTCTTCTCAGCCATAGGCTGAAGATTATCCTTTTCACGTAATTAGGTGTCAATTCTGCCTCCAGAGAAAACGTAGCTTCGATAACTTACTAAATAAAAGTGGGAGTATACACTTTGGCCTGGGCCCGTGTTAACTGTTACGATCAATGTCTGAAAATCATTTTCACTGAAGAGATAACTATGCAACTGTCAAACTATTTGTAATAATTATTATAAGTTATGAATCTAACGAGCACTATTTGTCGCTAGCTCGCATTTATCATTTATCCGATCCACCATTTCAGAGTTATGATGATTTAAAAAATGATCACGGATTATGGCACGTAATATGGGCCATGTATTTGCTCTGGGCATTCAACCCAGTAATGTCGGTTTCCCAATAACTTAAAGTTTCCCCGAGTGTGTACCTTTGTGAGTCCAAAGCAGGACTCTGGACTATAAAACGTTGCTATAGCAGCCAGCTTGGATTTTAAACTAAGTTCTAACTAAAATAATAAATTAATAGTATGGTATTTAACAGTACAATTACTGTTTTCGATCACTCATTCACCTTTAATTTGGTAGTCAACAGCCCAATTACCCATCTCGTTTCGTATTTGCTTGTGCCTAGAAAATTTTCCCATCCCGTGATCGTCGTGCCCCGTTCATTCGAACCCCTTATCAGCAATCTGGAAAATACCCAACAACGGACTCTTGTTTACATTTATACAAGTCCGAAGGATTTTAAAAGTGTTGGGGGAAAAAATAATATTATAGGGTATATCAAACAGTACGTTTGGGCAGTAGAACTTTTAGGTAATTGTCCTACCATGCCATTTTCTTTTAGCTAAGAATTGCAGGTTACTGCCGCAACAGAAAAATCACTACCGCTAAATATGAAACTAAATAGAACAACACGCAGCTGGTTTGCTGTTTGCACGGATGGCCCTACCGACGCCCACAACAGCCGATAAACCAGATGGGGAAGTGTTATATGCCAGAGTGAATAAAGCCAGTAAAAAGCCCAGATCGCAATATTCATCACCACCGGTACCAGAGACACCGATTGCATTGGGCAAAGCATTGCACGATTCACAACCTAGCTTTAATTCCGCCTTCATATCTGTCTCAATTGCTAACTTTACCGGAGCTATCTGGCAGCGATGCTTCGCAGATGCCACCGCCACAATCGCACCCAACCGATTCATCAATGACACTATAGCCCTGCCAATCGTGGAATAATGTACACATGCATGACCCTATAGCACTGGCAACCGTGGAGCACCCTGCACGACATTAAATAAAAGCCGGTACCGTCTCGATATTAGAATTCCGAAATTACTTATTCGAACGACACATTTGTCGCATCAAAACCATGAAATACCAGAAATACTAAATACTAAACGCATGCTAAACCTTCTCTTTTCCACACTGCGGGGAATTGAATTCGTCAAATTGGACACACAAAAGGTGCACTATCTTGCTGGAGTTCGTTTACGATATAGAAGTACTACAAACATGTGAAATTGCAATGGAACAAAATGAGTTAGTGTGTTTTCAACACTGTGCACCAATTTAGATTTTAGCCTAAGGTCAATTGTATGAAGCTGTGTGGTTAGCTACCCGAGTGTACACCCACTTCTGAACAATTGCATATTGTGGTACAACTCTCTGCTGGCATTGGTAATACACCGCTGGAGCAGTCATAGGTCTTAAATCCAACACCGCAAATTTCCGAGCAGAACGCAATCGCTCACCCAATCGTCGTCGGAAGAAATCTGCTACAGGACAATTAGAAAAACATTATTCTCCAATCAGGCAGTTCAAAACCTTATATAGAACAGGCAGAATTAGTAACAAGCACAAACGAACATGTCCCACGTCATCGTTCAGCATGTCTCATGAATTTGGATTTGGGTAACATTTATTGTGCTCTTAATGAACCACATAAAGCTGTTGGTTTCTTCACTAATTTACCACGCGAACTAAAATCTAAAATTTGAAATACGCTATGCCCACAAACTCGATTGGAACTAGCGAATTGCTATCGCAAATGGGTGATTCGCTGGCCGATACTAAAACATGTAGTGCTATTTCTTGTTGTCAAAAATTGGAATTATCGGTGTGTTCATCTTACTTCAACGAATTTCTTAAATCAATAAAGACCTTACAACTACGCCATAAGCGCAATTCCACAGTGGTCTAGCTTTGAAAACCGTATTTCAATCTTTAATGAATGGCAGCTAAGCGTGACAAAAGCGAATGAAAAGCCCATACAAATAATGGCTCCAACAAAAAATACGTCAAATATGATTTTTTCTTGCATTTGTATCTCAACGCTTCGGTATGCACACGAAATGTAGATTTGAAGAACGCACTGTACGAGGGCAGTGGTGGGCGATGGCCACGATCATTACCTTGCAGCCGGTGCCACTAATTCTTCGGTTAGCGGAACGTCAGCTACAAAGTTGCCCGAAACAAAAACAAATGACTCGTTCTGCTTCCATTCAAGCTGTATTTCAATCAAAATAACTTGTTCATTTTGCGAGTTATAAGGACATGGTACACGTCTCTTTACGTACATATGTATGTATACAAAAAAAAAAAAAAAACAGCAGAAATCCAAAACTTCTAGAAACACCAACAGTAACCTAAGAAATGATGTCATAGTTTGTAAGAACATGCATATTAAAGCTGAATATTTATAGTTATTTATTTACTATTCACCATTGTAATTTTTATGTTCTGCTTTCCTTTACATAAAATTTTAAATACTCCTTTTCATTTTAGTAATGTTCTGGACTATTTAGTCTTTGTGCGTTGCGCACATAGCTTAGTTCACTTACATACAAACCACGTTTGTTTGAAATCTTTGGCTACATACCAAGAAAACGAAATCTCGTCCGGATCATGAGCAATGCGATCAATCAGAATTTTTAAACGGCGCCAACGCACTTTTGTTTTTCTTCATTCAGCACGATTGTCGATGGCGTCAGAACGTACATTTGGATTATATGTTTGTTGTACAAATGTACGGAATGCACGGTTATCGCTTTGGTCAACCAAGTTTGATATAAGTTGTCGTAAATAAAGCATTATCTGTGTAACGAAATGTCTCATACATGCCGAGAAACGAATGAGAGAAACCCACGTAGCGATGACGATCACCCGATCCTTTATAGCTATCGCTCCTACAGCGATTGTAGGAATCGAGACAGGGGGGCGCCTCCATTTGGTGCGCGCACTCTTTAATCCCTGCGAGCCAACGTCCGTGATTGACGCTCACTTATCCCACGATCTCCGACTCGAATGTAAAACATACGAAGTGTACTTTAGTGTTGCGCTGCAAATATGGAGTTACGGCTGGAATCACGACACAGGCTACCGTTGTAGACCGGCATACGCGATTGAACCCAAACGCGACGATTGAATCCTCGGCCGCCGCATCATTAATTCATGAAGCTCGCTGACCTGACATTTTATCGATCCGCGCCGGTTCTACTTACATCTAATTAACCAGGTGCATTAAAAACCAAGCAACCCCACGTACTTGAACGGTAACGCTTCTGTCTTTCATCCACAGTGCTGTTCAGAGAGGCTGCATCATTGGAGACAGAGATGTCCACCGGAGATCGTACTTAGCATACATCCATATATACATATCATACTTTCAGCATTTAGTATCTCGTCCCAGGGGATGGTTGCTGGCTCAACCGACGGGTTCTTCGTTGCTCGTCGCAAGGGGGGCCGGCATGTTAAGGCCACCAGCCTAATTATTTCGGAGCACCCTAAAGCGCGCATTAATTATCTTATTATTACCGGTAACGGCTAACACCTGCCGAGCACTCAGTATGAAGGGGAAAAACTCGACGAAAGTTAGCTATCGGCAGGTGCCGGGGACTTTTTCGTGATTTGACTTTTCTTCTCTTTTTGCACGTTCGAGCACAAGCAGCTATCCCACAGGCGAGTTTCCTAATATCTTTTCCATTTTCGAGTCATAATTAATTTTACCGATTTCACAAGTGTATTTTTGAACTTTGTATTTGCCATTTGGTAGTGGGGGATTAACTATTCTACCTTTAAGTACAGCGATTGACTTCTCTTGTTTTTATACAGTGAATAAAACTATTGTTATTAGTTACTAATTCTGTTTTCTATTTCTTTTTATTTTCGCACACCGCGCGCGACTACCCGGGTGCCACATGCTCCCGCAAACAATTATAATCCATGGATGTTGTGCATGATTTTCTGGCTTGTTAGCTTCGCATAAATCATTCTCGAGCCATTGAAACTGTTGTTAAGAAATTTAAGACCATAAAGCGAAAATCCTGAAAAGAAAAGGAAAATTAATAAATGAAAAGATAACCAAACCTTCAACAAGTTTACTCACCACCGCGTGTTTTAAATTAATGACATTTTTTCCATTCAGGAAGTGAAAAAGCGTAGCAAATGTCAAATTGCCTACACTTTACTTCTGACAGTCAAGCATTGCAATACAGACGTTAGCCCTCATGCGCTAACCATTTCGCACACTACATGTCGCATGTCGCGTATTAAATATCTCTATCAATCATTCATTTGGTCGAGATTTGAAATACTTAATTCTACGTATTCCAACATTATGGACAATGGTGAAAAAGCAACTGCATAAGTAATTTTTTGACACTTTCAGCCAAGTTGCGAACCCTATGTTGGCAGGCCACTTGTGGTACAACAAAACACACCACAAATTATTTAGTGCGAGACTCAGCGACATCTACCGACCAAAGGTCGAATTATGTAAAGTAGAATACCTAACGCACCATGTAGATGCGCGGGTATTATAATCACGGACCTTTTTCGGCTAATTCCATAAAGTTGATTATTTTTAAGATCGCGGGTTCGAATCGAGCTCAAGGCCTAACAATAACTATTTTATCATTATTATTGTTATGACAAATTTTTTCTTAATTGAAAAAATTATTAAATTAGAATAGAAGAAAGAAAAAATTTATACAACGAGCTTTGAAAGTTGTCTAAATTTTTTCTTTCTTCTATTCTAATTTAATAATTTTTTCAATAAAGAAAAACTTTTTCATAACAATAATAATCATAAAATAATTATTGTTAGGCCTTGAGCTCGATTCGAACCCGCGATCTTACAAATGAGTAGGTCGATATAAAAACAAAAATTGTTGATTATTTTTGTTGGGGGAAGGGGCAGGAAATGTGTTGGCATTTTAGCACCAACAACAAAGTCATAACTCACCCATTACTCCCTGTTCTGCCCGGTACCGAGAAACCCCAATGCCCGCGCCATCTATCCGCGAAACATATAAGTAAAACATATAATTCACCACCACACAGGGCGTCCGAACGTGGTCAAGTTTCTAACTTAGGCCGCAGTCCTATAGTACCTTTTACAAATCGCGTTACGTTAGAGCTTTTGACAGCGTAGTAAATTAACAGCCTCAATATGTATCGTTTTATTTATCACATTATTACCGTAACTCTGAAAAAGCGGCAAAGCAGGAGGATATACCTCACCTTATCAAAAATTACCACTCGCCCCTGCACTTCGAGAATGACTCGCCCCAGTCAAAAATATTGCACTTTTTCAGGAAAATGGGTCGTTTTGCCGCTATGCATCGACATGCTGCCAAGAACGTCCTCCGTTATACGTCGGAATGCCGCGCTTGTTTTAAGCAACATCCCATACGCCTGTGCCTTATCTTTCGGGCCAAAAACCCCGAGGAGCGCCTTAACGTAGAGATCCGCGGGAGCTACTGCGGAAATTGCTTGGCTTAAGACCACCGCTCTAACGCGTGCCCAAGCCATGGGTGATGTAAAAAATGCGGCGAAAAACATCATACAATGCTGCACATCTCCTCGATTGACGAAGAGGAGCAGCTACTCCACGAAGCCCGCTCCAAGCCATGGAGTGTTCAAGTTGATGAGGAGCTGGAATCACCCCGAGAGCGGATCGATGACTCCATCTCATTATATGCGTCATACGCTGGAACGGAGACTGGGCTTCTTCTTCGTTTGGCGGATCCGCAGTTCTATTCATCCGCCCCCATTCGCCTCGTCCTAGGGACAGACGTATATGCGGAAATAATACTGCCAGGGATTCTTCCCACCACGCTTGGCCCTTTGCTAACTCTGAGTACCATCTTCGGTTGGGTACTCTCGGGCACAACCAAGGCCTAACATTAAAATGTTCGGCAACGACCATAACACATTATGTATATTTTTATCTCTTTATTACATTCTTCGGCACCAACCGAAATACATGAATTTTCGTACTTTCGCTATTTTCACTGAATTATTTTCATACAAAATTCTTTTTTTTTTTGCTCATTTCCAATACATTTGTAATAAACGGTAAGAAATATCAACACGTATATCTTATTACTTCTTTTCTCAATCCCTAGCTTTAGGTGAATGCGGCTCGTCAAACTCTAACCATGACGGGAAAAGTGACGAATGACTGAAACATCAGCAACCAAGCTTGCACACTGTGAAAAGTATCTTGCGTGCCGCCAAGCCGGCGGACTGGCCGTCGTTAGATAAGCTTTAGTTATAAGTTTTTACTTTTTCTTCCTCTTCTTCACGGTCGGTGATCCTTGGAGCACTGTGCACATATATGTTGGGTGATTGTGTGCCCGACTTTCCCCTCCTTAAAACCGAAGGACTTTTTCGAGGCTTAGCGGTTGTCATCTACGGGACAACCGGTCCCTTTTACGATCAACCGCCACGCAGCACAAATCGTCCAGGATCACCATCGTCATTTTGCGACATAAAGGTAACTTTAACCATTGTATATTTTCTTACACTGTAATTATATATCATTTTATAACGAGGAAATCCCTCCTGTGTTCTTCTTATTTCATTTTGAGTAAACTACCAACGGGAGATCGACCCGTGTGCGCCAACCCACTGCCGTTTCCCGACGCACTCAGGCCGAACAACTAAGTTCCTCCTCTAAGCCTTTCAACCCGCCGGGTAATGAAGTACCCTACGTTATTGTGCTTCAGCAACGAGGGCAATGTCTCCTATATTTCACGATGAGGGTCCCAGAGTTATGATGACTTTCCCACCAAAATGATTACGCTCCAACGATTTAGAATTCGATTGTTCTCATAAAAAAGTTTGAAATTAACGTAAAAATAGTTAATAAAATAAAATAAAATTGTAATGTGTTGTATGTTGTTTATGTAAATTTTTTGTAATAAAAACAAAATCAAAATAAAACAAGTAAGGAAGGCTAAGCTCGGGTGTAACCGAACACTACATACTCAGCTGAGGGATTTGGAGACAAAATAAGGGAAAATCACCATGTTGGAAAATTAACCTAGTGTAACCCTTGAATATGTTTGTATGACATGGGTATCAAATGGAAGGTATTAAAGAGTATTTTAAAAGGGAGTGGGTCTCTCCGCTCAGAGTTCAAGCCATTACTCACTAATGCGCGCGACCAAACCCTATCCAAATACGCCCACCCTCACTTGGCATTTCATCCCCGCAGCTGCTCCTCATATGCACGAGCTGTTAGAAGCGGGAGTCAAAGAGTTTCAAAATTCATTTCAAAAAGATCGCATCGGATCATAGATTTACTCACGAGGAGTTTAATACCTCCCTGTGTAGGATTGAATCCTGTCTCAACTCTCAACGCCTAAGCCGGTCCTCAAGTGACCCGTCCAACTTGGAGCCACTTACCCCCGTACACTTCCTAGTCGGGGGCCATCTGATAGCGCCACCCGAATTTGACGTCAGCGAGAATCGCGCATCACTCGCCAATCGATGGGAAAAACTTAAGGCGCTGCATCAAAAATTTTGCAAGCGATGGAAAACTGAGTATCCCACCGAGTGCAGAAACGCGCTAAGTGGAAGCATCCACAATCAAACCTCAAACAGGGAGACCTAATTGTCATAAAAGAGGACAATTTACCTCCCAATGAATGGAGACTAGGTCGGATAGCCAACCTTCACTACGGCCCCGATAACCGGGTTCGAGTCGTCGAACTGAATACGGCAAGGGGACGAACCACCAGACCAATCACGAAATTGGTCCTACTACCACCCTCCAGTGAGGGAGACTTGTAATTCCCACTTGTTTCCCACGTGATCGGACACCTAGCAATCTAAATTATCCCACAGGAACTAGCCATGTGAGGCTCCCCCTGAGGATTCCAACCTCGCAAGCATCATGTGCCACAATGGAATCGTCGGGCTCGCCACGGAAGTCAACACTATTCTCAAAACTTCGCGCTCTTGGGTGACGGAGATGGAAAGCGTATCTACCGGGAAACTGTCGAGGGAAAGGAGAACGGTTAACCCAGCTCTCGTTCACCCCGAACGAGGCCAACAAACCGATCACCCCGCTCTCGTTAATCCCGAATGAGGCCAATGAATAATCCTAACGCAGATCCACTATCTGCCACAGAATACACAGAATATTCATTAACTTATCATAATTACGTACCGCTTGTTCGGAATGCGCTAACTAATGTAAGATTTTACATCAATAACGTAAAGACCCCAGACGCTGTTTTTTTTTGATCGCCTATAATGGAGAAGAATTGGTGATATTTGGACACTGAAATTACTAGGTGGAATTTCTAGTACATCATGGTTACGACCATGAGCAGCGAGATTACCAAGTTAATTTGCTAAGCATTCAATCTAAAATCTGCATTTTTACAAATGGTTACGTATGAATAAAAGAAGATGCATGTTACGCACGAATTGCACGTAACAGCACGTTAACCTGGGTCGAACTTGCAATAAATACACCACTGCACTGCTGCAAAACTTGTCAAAAGAAACAAAGAAATTGCACCAACAATCGCCAAATAACCTACATAATACATACAACTACATTTCTGCTTTAGTTTACCCACGACAAGTCCATATACATATCTGTGTATGTATCTTCGAAATTGCTGATGCTCTATGGCACTTTATGCTATCTACATGTGGAGGACCATTATCGTCGTCATCATGGGCACTATGTGCACCACCAGCATGACCACGACCCTCACCCTCGCACATCCATTCCCTTTGGCGCATTCATGATGAGTTCACCATACTTCTCAGCCATTGGCTGAAGATTATCCTTTTCGGGTAATTAGGTGTCAATTCTGCCTCCATTTATACGGATATGCAGTTGAAAATCTCTGCGAGAGCCGAATAGGTTCACCTTTTATAGGAATTATTCGATTCGATAAACTCGCTTTCTTGGACTGAACTGCGAAGTGAAGCTTCAGTTAGCGCAGAGAAAATGCAGCTTCGATAAATTACTAAATAAAAGTGGGAGTATACACTTTGGCCTGGGCCCGTATTAACTGTTACGATCAATGACTGAAAATCATATTCACTGAAGCGATAACTATGCAACTGTCAAACTATTTGTAATAATTATCAAAAGTTATGAATCTAACGAGCACTATTTGTCGCTATCTCGCATTTATCATTTATCCGATCCACCATTTCAGAGCTATGATGATTTAAAAATGATCACGGATTGTGACACGTAATATGGGCCTTGTCTTTGCTCTGGGCATTCCGCCCAGTATTGTCGGTTTCTCAATAACTTATAGTTTGCCCGAGTGTGTACCTTTGTGAGTCCAAGGCAGGACTCTGGACCATAAAATGTTGCTATAGCAGCCATTGGATTTTACACTAAGTTCTAACTAAAATAATACATTTATAATATGGTGTTTAATCAGTACAATTACTGTTTTCGTGCACTCATTCACCTTTAGTTTGGTAGTGAACAGCGCAATTACCCATCTCGTTTCGTATTTGGTTGTGCCTAGAAAATTTTCCAATCCCGTGATCGCACCCCGTTCATTCGAACCCCTTATTAGCAATGTGCAAAATACCCAACAACGGACTTTTGTTTACATTTATACAAGTCCGAAGGATTTTAAAAGTGTTGGGGGAAAAAATAATATTATAGGGGATATGAAACAGTACGTTTGGGCAATAGAACTTTTAGGTAATTGTCCTACTAACCCATTTTCCTTTAGCTAAGAATTGCAGGTTTCTGCCGCAACAGAAAAATCACTACCGCTAAATATTAAACTAAATAGAACAATACGCAAGTTAGTGCAACAGAAAATACACTACTGTACCGATAACATCATACCATGTATGATATAGAATCAGTAGTTTACATAAAAAGTATGGTCCTCTTAAAACATTGTCTATCTATCTATTAACCATTATCAGAAACCAAAACATTGTAAGCAAAGATAAGATTTCTATTTAAACATAAACCAAATACAAACATAAACAAAACATAAACAAAACCAAATAAAATATTATCAGCGAACAAAAGATTCCTATTCAACCATTGTAAGCATAGATAAGATTTCTACTTAAACATTATCAGCAGCCACTAAACAAAAGAAACCAGAGCATTTAAATAGACGATTAAGCATAGAAATAAGTTAGTCTTCTATTACACTGAAGCATATGAACTTCAGTCTAGAATTCATTAAAGTACATATAGATACAAATAAAGTATATTGTTTTATTTAAAATCGAAAGTACATACTTAACTGGGGGCTCAATAAGTGAATAAGTGAATAATAAAAGGAACTCCCAAAAAATCAAATTCCACACGTCCTGAAAAAGAGGACAAGGAGAACCAGAAAATAAAACTGGACCTCTTCCGCAAATAACGATTACAAGTGTTTGACCAAAGCAGGGGAATCATTATGGAAGCAAGGTTAGTAACCTTGGAACAAGCTCATGCCGCTATAGAAGCACAATTAGCCCAGCTGCGGTAAGCGCAAGTACCTAATATCGAAGAATTCCAAACGATAAGTCCCAGGATAAACAATGCAAATGAAATAAATCTGAGACTATTCGAACGGCTACCAGTGTTCAACGGAGACACATCCAAATACAGGACATGGAGGGCAACCATTATATCGGCAATGAGTCCCATAGAAGCCTTTATTAATACCAAATCATATTACGATGCATTATTTATAATACGTCACACGAAGATCGAAGGAGAACCAGCAACTCTTCTACAGAATCATGGCACAGTGTTCCACTTACAAGCAATACTCAATCGCCTAGATTACAGCTACGCCGATACTAGAAGCTATAACGCCCTCATAGAGGAAATGAAAAGACAAATACAAGGAAAACAGACGCTATCCGAATTCCACAGTGTAGCATTATACGTCACACCCACTGTATTGTATCATTATACGTCACACTTACTGTAACATATTCGCGACATTACGCATAACAAACTCCAAATATATTTTCGTAATAATCATATTACAATATTTTCCAACATAAATTATTGAACTAACCCAGACGGCTAGCCAACATCAATGGAATGCCGAATATGAGACCCATATCCATTCACAGCTCATAAACTATACATACAAACATACAACCCATGGTGGGAAAATATTAAAACACTCAAATTGATCTGCTGACGCTGCTAAATGTACAAAACTACATGTATGGAGTTATGCATAAAAAACTACATGTATACAAAGACTGTATACAAACGTACATGTATGCATAACCCATTTCCTATGTACTTATTTTTAGTTATTAGTATTAAGATATTTATGAATGTATAGGTTAAGTAAATTACTATAAAAGACAAGAATTTATTTAATAAAACAAGATTTGATGTTGGAACATTGAACACTAAACATCTTTTCCTTCTAAACATTTCATGGCGATCCTGCCAGCTCAGATCAAACATCAGCACAACTGCTAAAACGATCTGACTGGAAAAGATCCTGCCAGTTCAACCTTTAAGCATAAAATTTGCTGAATAAGCGGAAAATTGCTAAAGGCGATCATCTTGAAGGAAGAGCCTGCCAGATCCTGCTAAAGATCTGAAAGGCTAAAGTAATTAAAAGTAATTATCAAAATCCCAAAAAGGATTCAAATGAATTTTTTCGAAAACAACTATTTAATTGTGGCAAGAATGCAAGTGACCCCATTTCACAAGAAGTTTGTTTGCAAGGATGCAAGTGATCCCATTTCACAAGAAGTTTATTTGAAAGGATGCAAATGATCCCATTTTACAAAAAGTTTATAACAACGGGCGCATGGCAGCGAATGCATAATCGAGTGGAATATACACTTCGGATCCAAAAGGCACGCATGGCAGCGAACGCATAAGAAGTGGAATAAACCAGGACAGGAGAAACATAGCTACATCTAGAGACGATACATTAACAGTCAACGGAGCATCGGTTATATGAACAAAAACTGGCAGCTTATATTATAAATAGGTATAAAATTTAGAAAACAAATTGGGCGGCTTTTATGGACGCTAAACAATGAGCAAAAACGAAAGTTTTTGCTTAGGATTTTTTTTTGTCTCTCTAAGTAGGAAACAAAATAAATAATATGAAAGAAAACTAGTTGAAAAAAAATTTTTTGTTTTAAACGTTGAACAAAAATTTGTTTGTTGAAAAAAAAAAAGGAAAAAAAATTATAGATAGATTAAAATTAAAAAACAAGATTAGAGAATTGAGAAAGAAAAAATAAAAATTTTTTGAGTAAATTGGAATGTCATCTAATCACAAGAAACACCCCAGTACATGGGAAGATAAAGATATTAGAAATAAAACAGAGGTAGATTATGAAAAACAGCTCCTATGGTTAAAAACATTTTGGAAGAAAATAGGCATGAAAAGGGAACCTACAGTAGAAGATGTAAAAAACCCTACAACAACAGAGGAAGAAATAGCTAGGATGATAAGAACGGTCTTCCCAAATGAAAAATAATTTTTTTTTAGAATTAAAATCTAATACTAAATTATATACTGGTTGACAAATAAATGAATAAATAAATAAATACAAATTTTCTTAGTAAAATTTTTTAAAAAATGGCATGGTGGAAAACTATACTAATAGGTATCGCAGGATACGAAGTTGGTAAGGAAAATACAGAAAAATAGTATAAAAAATTATTTTTAAAATATCGTGTAAAATGAAAAAAAAATTTTTACATTAAAATGCTAAAATTAAACAAATTTTTCCAACGAAATCTTTCTTAAACTTTTATGTCAACTAAATAAGGAAAAATAATAAAAGTAAAATGGAATGCATAGGATACAAGAATAAAATCGAAAAATTTTATTAAAAATTAAAATTTAGTTCATTACTCATAGAAGCAGGAAAATAGCCAAAATGTCTTGGTGGGCAAAAATAACCCAAGGCATTATGATAGCCATAGCTGGCTATGAATTCGGCAAAGAAACCTCTGAAGAGGAAATAGTTGACAATAAATTGGTAAAATATGAGCCACAAGCCCAAGTGGACACAAAAACTACAGACATTTGGCTAGGTGCTTTAATATGCACGATAGGGCTATTAATCATAGCGATAGCCGCTATTCTTAAAAACTACATGAAAATCAAATATAGGCAAACTAATAACGTGCAACAACGCGTATAAAATTTTTTTTTCTTCTTCCCCTTCTACCCAAATTTCCAAACTCAAAGCTGAGAAGAGCAGTAAATAATTGAAGTAAAATCTCAAATAGTAAGTCTCAAAATGTCACAATCGACAGTAAAGGTAGCTCTGCCTAATGCGAACAGCAAATCCAAATTTCGCATAATTCCTTCGCGTGCCCCTCTCAAAGATGGCCAGGAAGCAATAGGAAATTCTAGGACAGTGAAAGTAAGCAAGACCTAAAGAAAAAAAAATATATACTAATATTTTACAACCAGCTCATAACAACAAGCATGAAGAAAAAGTCACAACGAGAACCTATATATATATAGATATATAATAAAGCGCTATATAAATTTGCAAGAAAAGACTAGTCGCACTCGTTTTCATCTTAGGATAGAAAAATGGTAGTGTAGAAAAATTTTCAAGCAACCAGATTGTTGAGGAAGTTATTGACTTAGGACAATATTCGACCAGGCATAAAAGAAATGCCGGCAATCCAGAACTTGAAATTTATAAGGAAAACACATTTGTCCTGAGGGACAAATTGGTGAAAATAATTGAATATTTACTGCAGTAGGCGAATTTATAAAATAATAATTGGTACCCAAGTTCTCTAAGATCAAATAATTGCACTAACCAAAGAGGTTGTGCCTGTGACAATCCCGGTATAAAAATAAAAATAATTCTTCATAAAAGTCATGACGATTCTGTCTTGGTGGCCGCCGCAGAAATCGCATGACTCATAAGATCAAAGATGTTGCTGGAAAATAGGGAAATTATCGAAAATATAAAAAATAACATTTAAAAGATACGAGACATTCTTCTTTGCACCCACTGTACCTTCCGCTTATCCATAACAGAACTACTATCAATACATAGCTACCCCGCTCTTCCGTCAGCAACCCCTCTATTGTATTTACCTTATTATGAATGAAAAAATAAAAAAAAAAATGACAAGTGAAAAAAAAATCTTTTTCCTTGAATAATAAACAGAATTAGTTTAATAAAATAAAATAAATACAATCATTTATTGCCTAGGTCTAAGGTCATATTTTTACATATTAGGAAAATACTTCACTTTAACCCCAATAGATAGAATAGGAAAATAGTTTGCATAATTTACTACATAATGATAGGAACAAAAAAGATATGGAATTAATAATCCATAAGAATAGGCTTAAACGCATATGAAATAAGCATTTCATGTTACTCATTGCACATTAAATATCTAAAAAATCGAAAAAAAGAATTTTTTTTTCTTTCTCAATTTCACATTTACATAAATTATTATAAATATATAAACATTAGGGAATATATACCGACAAGCGGATTTTAATTGGGTGCACACATTTAAAATCCGACTATAAAAATGTATAAAATAAATAAAATAAATAAAATAAGAATAATAATCATTACACAAAAAAAAAAACTTTTTCTTTTTAAAATAATAATAATGTAAACAATAAATATAGAAGTAATAAATATATCAAGGTCAGCAAATCAAAAACAAAAAGCAAAATATCAAAATATTAACAATACGACAAAGAGTCTTATACAATTTGTTCACACAACAAATGTATAACACTCTTTTTTCTAAGGTGGATGGTGTAGCATTATACGTCACACCCACTGTATTGTATCATTATACGTCACACTCACTGTAACATATTCGCGACATTACGCATAACAAACTCCAAATATATTTTAGTAATAATCATATACAATATTTTCCAACATAAATTATTGAACTAACCCAGACGGCTAGCCAACATCAATGGAATGCCGAATATGAGACCCATATCCATTCACAGCTCATAAACTATACATACAAACATACAACCCATAGTGGGAAAATATTAAAACACTCAAATTGATCTGCTTACGCTGCTAAATGTACAAAACTACATGTATGGAGTTATGCATACAAAACTACATGTATACAAAGACTGTATACAAACGTACATGTATGCATAACCCATTTCCTATGTACTTATTTTTAGTTATTAGTATTAAGATATTTATGAATGTATAGGTTAAGTAAATTACTATAAAAGACAAGAATTTATTTAATAAAACAAGATTTAATGTTGGAACATTGAACACTAAACATCTTTTCCTTCTTAACATTTCAACAGCAAGATCTGTCAAATCTTTAATTTAGCAATGACTAAATGTGAAATTGATTACCCAGGGAATACTCACTCTCTACAGCAGGTCACAAAAGAAATGGCCATAGATTGCTTCCGCAATGGCATAAATGATGAATTTACTCAACACACATTATATGCAGCAAAACCAAGAGATTTAGAAAGTGCATACGCAATTGCCACGGAGATTCTTTATAAAAAGCAGAATAATCCGATACGACGAGAAGCGTATAACTACCCTAAACAGCCACAAAATGAAAGGAGGTATCAACCAGGAGTTCAACCTATTCCCCATATGGGAAGATCAAACCCGACACCAATGGACGTGGATACATCAATAGGAAGATTCCGGCAATCCACGAATAATCAGCATCAACAACAGCAATCGTATCAACAGAATCCTTTCAGAAACAACTATGAACGACAAAGAGCAGGATATGCACCTTTTAATCCCAATAGAGGAGAACCATTTAAACGAAACCACCAACCAACGTCATCAAGATATAATATAGTATCGCAGAAACTACAAAGGATCAATCAAATAACGGATAATAATAGTGATCAGTCATTAAAGGTAAATATAGATGAAAGTGAATTTGAAAATAGAGCTACTTTTTTAGACGAGTAAATAATCTGCCGTGTCTTCAGATTATTTTACATGATAATAAAAAACTTTTAGTTTTAATAGACACAGGCTCGACATTAAATTATATTAGGAAAAATATTCCAAATGGAAAGACCTTTCCAGTTAAACAATTTGTTAGTAGAACTCTGAATGGTTCAAACACAATAAACTCAGCTAAGAAGATAAGAATGCTAGGACAAGAATTAGTATTTTTTGAAATCGAAGAATTGAAAGAATTTGATATGATATTAGGAGAACAATCCTTGAGAGAAATGAAGGCTAAGATAGATCTGTTCGAATATAAAATGATGTATGTCAGGAGAACAGAGCAGAAGAAAAAAGAAATGGATGTCAGTCAAGTAAATTTCACAATAGATGAGAGCAAATATAAAAAAGAGGTTGAAGAAATTATGAGAATTAATGAGGAAACAAATCCTATTTTACCATTTACAACAACAATTGAAGCCACGATTCGCACTAAAACTGAAGAGCCAATATGGACGAAACAGTACCCTTACCCCTTTTCAGACAATAATTTCATAAATAAAGAAATAAATAAAATGCTAGAGAATAATATAATTAAACCCAGTAAGAGTCCCTGTAACTCACCCGTTTGGACTGTACCAAAGAAAGGAACTGACGAGTTAGGAAACCCTAAGAGAAGAATGGTCATAGACTTCCAGAAATTGAATAGCGAAACCATTACCGATAGATATCCCATACCTGATGTCAACATGACAATACAGAATTTAGGTAAAGCAACTGTTTTTACAACCCTAGATTTGGAAGCAGGTTTCCATCAGATAAAAATCAAGGAGTCAGACACCGAAAAGACAGCCTTTAGCATAAACGGAGCAAAATATGAATTCTTAAGGCTGCCGTTTGGACTAAAGAATGCACCTTCAATATTTCAAAGATGCGTAGATGACATATTAAGAAATTACATAGGAAAATTCGTACATGTATATATAGACGATGTGTTAATATATTCATCCTCACATGATGAACATATGGAACACATAAGAATTGTTATAAATGCACTGCGTCAAGCAAATATGAAGATTTCATATGAAAAATCTCATTTTTTCAAAGACAGCACTGAATATTTAGGACATATTATTAAACATAACAGCATAACTGTAGACCCACAAATAATTGAGACCATAAAAAACTACCCTGTGCCTATGAATCTGAAAGAATTAAGATAATTTTTAGGGCTAGCAGGATATTATAGAAAATTCATCAAAGACTACGCCAAGATTACCAAACCCCTAACATTGTTTTTAAGAGGAGAAAACGGTATCGTAAAGAAAAAGCAAAGTGAAAGAATGCAAATAAAATTAGATGAGGAAGCCATAAAAGCGATGAATATATTAAAAAAGGAATTACAAGCACAAGTCGAACTCTTTCAACCCGATTTCAATAAACCCTTTGATTTATCCCAAGGTAGAACTCCCATTTGTTTTATATCCAGAACACTAAGCGAGACGGAACAAAAATATAGCACAAACGAAAAAGAGTTATTAGCCATAATTTGGGCACTACAAAAACTCAGAAACTATTTATATGGACGATCAGACCTTACAATCTATACGGATCATCAGTCCTTAACCTACTCTATTTCAGAGAAGAACCCTAATAATAAACTAAAAAGGTGGAAAAACCAAATAGAAGAATACGGTGCCAAATTGGTATACAAACCAGGTTCTCAAAACATCGTTGCGGATGCACTAAGTCGGCAACAAATTAATCAGTTAACCGACTCAGAATCGCAGCACTCTCAACTCAGCTCACCCACTGAAACCATAAGAAGAGTAGGCACTAGCTTAAACCATTTTAATAATCAAATTATTATCCAAACTAACAATGGATTAGTAAGAATAGAAAGTAAAAATATATTCGGAAAATTTAGACATACCATATACTTCACAACTATAGAACAATTGATAAGTGATATTAAAGGCGTACTACACCCAAACAATATTAACGCCATAATCACTACCGAAGAAATTCTATACAAAATAAAAACTACACTAGTACAAACTTTCCCAACCACTACTTTTGTAATAACAAATGCATTAGTCAGAGACATCACTGACGAAAATGAACAGAATGAGATAGTTGAACAAATACACAGAAGAGCACATAGAAATTATAGAAATAATATAAAAGAACTGTCTGAGAGCTATTACTGGCCTAACATGCGAGATATGGCAAAGAAGGCAGCACAAATATGTGAGATATGTAAAAAATGTAAATACGACAGACGTCCTAATAAATTATTTTACGGAAATACACCAATACCAAATGAAGTAGGTACACATCTGCACATGGATACATTTTTTATGGACAACCAAATATATATAACTATAGTAGATAGATACTCAAAATTCTGCTATATAAGAAAAATACCAGATAAGAAAAACTCATACATATATTTGAATGAAATACTATCCCAAATATTCCCATACGCAACGAACCTAACAACTGATAACGACCCGACATATGTTAATGTAGTAGCAAAATCCTTATACGATCGACTACATATACAGCACACAGCAGTGCCACCACAACATTCGACAACGAACGGTCAAGTAGAGCGGACGCACAGCACAATAGTGGAGCTAACTAACTTACTAGTAAAGGTAAACAGGAAGAGGTAATATTCGAAGCAGTACGACAGTACAATAAAACCATTCACTCGGTCACAGGACATAAACCCGAGGACGTTTTTTTCAACAGGGGAGGATACGACTATACAGTCATCAGAAACAGAATTCGTTATAAGAAAAAAGAGATATCACCCATCAGAAGGCACCGAACAAACAAATTATTTACGAGAAAGGTGATATTATTTACGTTAAGAGAAGCCGAAGAAATAAAAAACACGATAGATTTATGAAAAAAATAATTGAACAGGATAACGGTAAAACAGTCACAACAACTGATAAAAGAATAATACACAAAGATAACATCCGTACGAACTAGAAATGAATCTCACAATAATAATAATCTTGCTGTGCATAAACAGAATTAGTTCAGACACAAGTATTACAGACCTGAAAGGAAAAGATTATATATTAATAGAAACGAATCCAGCTTTTATATTTGATAGCTATGATTATTTATATCATATTACAAATTTAACTAGAATATTAACATCTTACCAAAAAATATATTAAACTCAAAATATAATTTAGATTCAAATCCTGAAGTGAAAATATTACACCGAAAAATTGAAATAGTAATAAAACAAATTAATCCAGTTAATAGATTTAAAAGAGGATTAAACGCTTTAGGGACAATATTAAAATGGATAACAGGTACACCAGACCACGATGATGAAGTAGAGATACAGACAAGAATCAATCAACTAATTGAGGGACACAATAAACAAAAAATAATAAATAGTAATTTCGAAAAAATTGTAAACAAATTAAACCCCAAGGATTTCTCTGAAAAATTAATACTCACAGAAGTCTACAATGAACTTAATACTCTCCTAACTACAATTAATTTAGCAAAAAATAACAACTTCCTGTCAACTTCATTGGACTTAGAAGAAATTACAGAAATCATTGCGAAAGAAAAAACAAATGTTTTAACCATAAATATTTTAGAATATGCAGAAATTAAAATTGTTAAATTCAAACAAAACTTTGTAACAGTTTACAAATACCCAAAAATCAAAGAAAAATGTGAACAATTCTACATCCACTCATTAGCTTCAAAAAAAGGAAAATTAGTTGTGGATAAAAATATTGCTTTATGTAAAGGAAATCAATACATAAGAATCAATAAATGTAAAGATTTTATAGATCAAACTATATGTAAGCAGAATAAAAAGGACGGATGTACAATACAAATATTAGAGAATAATAATGCTCAATGTAAAATGATAAAAGAAAAGAATCCACCCTTTATTAATTATGGTAACGGAAACATTATTATTAGCGGATTGAATATATTAAACAACGAGATTTTAGATGGAGATTTTTCAATTTATTTCAAAACCAATATAACATTAAATAACGAAGTATATGTAAACATTAGGGAAACTATGGTAAAAATACTCCATAAAAAGCATAAAGAAAATCTAGATATATTAGAATACTTAGAATCTCAATCAGAATACAAGTTCAATAATCTAGAGGAAATATTATCCATATTTGTACCAATTGAACAAAATCCAATCAAGACTACATTTATAACTATATTAATTATAACCCTACCAATCACAAAAACCTAACTATTATTAGAATTTAGAGTAAGGAGAAGGAATATACTTTATCAAAGAGCACCAATACTATGTCAAAAAGACCATGAAGAAAGAAACCAAAAATTACTAGAGTCCAAATTGTAAATGAGGATATTTAATTTTAAGAGGGAGGAGAGTTAGTGCAACAGAAAATACACTACTGTACCGATAACATCATCCCATGTATGATATAGAATCATTAGTTTACATAAAAAGTATGGTCCTCTTTAAACATTGTCTATCTATCTATTAACCATTATCAGAAACCAAAACATTGTGAGCAAAGATAAGATTTCTATTTAAACATAAACCAAATACAAACATAAACAAAACATAAACAAAACCAAATAAAATATTATCAGCGAACAAAAGATTCCTATTCAACCATTGTAAGCATAGATAAGATTTCTACTTAAACATTATCAGCAGCCACTAAACAAAAGAAACCAGAGCATATAAATAGACGATTAAGCATAGAAATAAGTTAGTCTTCTATTACACTGAAGCATATGAACTTCAGTTTAGAATTCATTAAAGTACATATAGATACAAATAAAGTATATTGTTTTATTTAAAATCGAAAGTACATACTTAACTCGCAGCTGGCGTGCTGTTTGCACGGATGGCCCTATCGACGCCCACAACAGCCGATAAACCAGATGGGGAAGTATTATATGCCAGGGTGAATAAAGCCAGTAAAAAGCCCAGATCGCTATATTCATCACCACCGGTACCAGCGACACCGATTGCATTGGGCAAAGAATTGCACGATTCACAACGTAGCTTTAATTCCGCCTTCATATCTATCTCAATTGCTAACTTTACCGGAGCTATCTGGCAGCGATGCTTCGCAGATGTCACCGCCACAATCGCACCCAACCGATTCATCAATGACCCTATCGCCCTGCCAATCGTGAAATAATGCATGACCCTATAGCACTGGCAACCGTGGAGCACCCTGCACGACATTAAATAAAAGCCGGTACCGTCTCGATATTAGAATTCCGAAATTATTTATTCGAACGACACATTTGCCGCATCAAAACAATGAAACACCAGAAATACTAAATACTAAACGCATGCTAAACCTTCTCTTTTCTACACTGCGGGAAATTGAATTGGTCAAATTGGACACACAAAGGGTGCACTATCTTGCTGGAGTTCGTTTGCGCTTTAGAAGTACTACAAACATGTGAAATTGCAATGGAACCAAACGAGTTAGTGTGCTTTCAACACTGTGGGCCAATCTAGATTTTAGCCCAAGATCAATTGTACACCCACTTCTGAACAATTGCATATTGTGGTACAACTCTCTGCTGGCATTGGTAATACACCGCTGGAGCAGTCATAGATCTTAAATCCAACACCGCAAATTTCCGAGCAAAACTTAATCGTTCACCCAATCGTCGTCGGAAGAAATCTGCTACAGGACAATTCGAAAAAGCATTAGGCTCCAATCAGGCAGTTCAAACCCTTATTTAGAACTGGCAGAATTGGTAACAAGCACATACGAACATGTCCCACGTCATCGTTCAGCATGTCTCATGTATAACATTTATTGTGCTCTTAATGAACCACATAAAGCTCTTGGTTTCTTCACTGATTTACTACGCGAACTAAAATCTAAAATTTGACATACACTATGCCCACAAACTCGACTGGAACTAGCCATCGCAATGGGTGATTCGCTGGCCGATACTAAAACATGTAGTGCTATTTCATGTTGTCAAAAATTGGAATTATCGGTGCGTTCATCTTACTTCGACGAATTTCTTAAATCAATAAAAACCTTACAACTACGTTATAAGTGCAATTCCACAGTGGCCTACCTTTGAAAACAGTATTTCAATCTATACCGAATGACAGCTATACATCAAATAATGGCTCCAACTAAAAATACGCCAAATATGATTTTTCTTGCATTTGAATCTCAACGCTTCGGTATGCACACGAAATGTAGTTTGGAAGTATGCACTGAACGAGGGCAGTGGTGGGCGATGTCCACGATGTAGAATATCATTATCTTGCAGCCGGTGCTACTAATTCTTCGGTTAGTGGAACGTCAGCCGCAGAGTTGCCCGAAAAAAAAAAAAACAAATGATTAGTTCTGTTTCTTTTCAAGCTGTATTTCAATCAAAATAACTTGTTCATTTTGCGAGTTATAAGGACATGGTACACGTCTCTTTACGTACATATGCCTGTATACAAGAAAAAAAGTAGAAATCCAAAACACCAACAGTAACCTAAGAAATGATGCCATAGTTTGTAAGAGCATGCATATTAAAGCTGAATATTTATAGTTATTTATTTACTGTTCACCATTGTAACATTTATGTTCTGCTTTCATTTACATAAAGTTTTAAATATTCCTTTTCATTCTTGTAATGTTCTGGACTATTCAGTCTATGTGCGTTGCGCACATAGCTTAGTTCACTTACATACAAAACACGTTTGTTTGAAATCTTTGACTACATACCAAGAATAAATCGAAGCCAAATTACCGTCTTCGTGTAAATGAGAACAAAACCGAAATCTCATCGGGATCATGAGCAATGTGATCAATCCGAAGTTGTAAACGGCGCCAACGCATTTTTGTTTTTCTTCATTCACCACGATTGTCGATGGCGTCAGAACGTATATTTGGATTATACGTTTTTTGTATAAATGTACGGAACGCAGGGTTCCCGCTTTGGTCCTCCAAATTTGATAAAAGTTGTCATAAATAAAGCATTATCTGTGTAACGAACTGTCTCATACATGCCGAGAAACGATTGCGAGAAACCCACGTAGCTATGACGATCACCCGATCATTCATAGCTATCGCTCTTACAGCGATTGTACGAATCGATGCAGGGGGCGCCTCCATTTGGTGCGCACACTCCTTGATCCCTGCGCGCCAACGTCCGTGATTGACGCACACTTATCCCACGATCTCCGACTCGAATGTAAGACATACGAAGTGTACCTTAGTGTTGCGCGGCAAATATGGAGTTACGGCTAGAATCACGACACAGGCTACCGTAGTAGTCCGGCATACTCGTCTGAACCCAACCGCGACGATTGACTCCTCGGTCGCTGCACCGTTCCAATTCATGAAGCTCGCTGGCCCGACGTTTTATCGATCCGCGCCGGTTCTACCCACACTCGGTGCCGACGTCTACGCCACCATTATGGTCAGTGGCACAACCCCGGCAACGGTCAATGGGCTTCTCATGCAGCCCACTGTCTTCGCACTGGTAATATCCGGAGCATCCAGCAAAGATGTTTTGGCATCGCTCTAATTTACAGTTATTTTTAATTTCTTACCAATTTCAAAATTACATCTAATTAACCAGGTGCATAAAAAAGCAAGCAACCGCACGTACTTGAACACTAACGCTTTTCTCTTTCATCCACAATGCCGTTCAGACAGGCTGCATCATTGGAGACAGGGATGTCCACCGGAGATCGTACTTAGCATACATCCATACATATATATCATACTTGCAGCATTTAGTATCTCGTGCCAGGGGACGGTTCCTGGCGCAACCGACGGGTTCTTTGTTGCTCGTCGCAAGGGGACCGTCATGTTCAGGCCACCAGCCTTAATATTTTGGGCCACGCTAACGCACACATTAATTATCTTATTATTACCGTTAACGGTTAATACCTGCCGTGCGCTCACTTCGAAGGGGAAAAACTCGACGAAAGTTAGCTATCGGCAGGTGCAGCAGGCTTTTTCGCGAGTTGAGTTTTTCTTCTCTTTTTTTGGACGTTCGAGCGCAAGCAGCTATCCCACAGGTGAGTTTCCTAATATCTTCTCCATTTATTAATTTTACCGATTTCACAAGTGTATTTTTATACTCAGTTGAGCGGAGCTCACAGAGTATATTAACTTTGATTGGATAACGGTTGGTTGTACAGGTATAAAGGAATCGAGATATATATAGACTTCCATATATCAAAACCATCAGTATCGAAAAAAAATTGATTGAGCCATGTCCGTCCGTCCGTCTGTCCGTTAACACGATAACTTCAGTAAATTTTGAGGTATCTTCATGAAATTTGGTATGTAGGTTCCTGGGCACTCATCTCAGATCGCTATTTAAAATGAACGATATCGGACTATAACCACGCCCACTTTTTCGATATGGAAATTTCGAAAAACCGAAATAGTGCGATAATTCATTACCAAAGACGGATAAAGCGATGAAACTTGGTAGGTGAGTTGAACTTATGACGCAAAAAAATCAATATATCTTTACTAAACTTAGTTCACGTACTTATCTGAATTCACTTTGTATTGGTATAAAAAATGGCCGAAATCCGACTATTACCACGCCCACTTTTTCGATATCGAAAATTACGAAAAATGAAAAAAATGCTATAATTCTATACCAAATACGAAAAAAGGGATGAAGCATGGTAATTGGATGGGTTTTTGACGCAAAATATAACTTTAGAAAAAAACTTTGTAAAATGTGTGTGACACCTACCATATTAAGTAGAAGAAAATGAAAAAGTTCTGCAGGGCGAAATCAAAAGCCCTTGGAATCTTGGCAGGAATACTGTTCGTGGTATTACATATATAAATAAATTAGGGGTACCTGACAAATGATGTTCTGGGTCACCCTGGTCCACATTTTGGTCGATATCTCGAAAACGCTTTCACATATATAACTACAACCACAACCTTTTAAAACCCACATTAATCAGGCCTGTTCTGAATTCCGACTCGGAATGAAAAGTAAAACGACATTGATTCCGACTCGGTTTCTATTTGGTGTTCTCAATTCCGATTGTAAAAAACCGATTCGAAGTCGATTTCGAATCGTTTTCATTCCGATTCGGTAACCAGTTTAATTAGCTGTTTTTGTTTATGTGTTTTGGTTTAAGTATCATAAAATTTTATTTTAATTAAAAAATGCCTGCAGATATTGTTTTTGATGCGCAGACGCAAGAATACGTGCTATTGTGCGTGCGAATCGTAAAAATGCGCTGGATCGGAATTCAGAACAGGTCGACTTCATTTCGATCAGCATCGATTTGTTTGCCTAATAGATTTCTTGATAGAAGTTTTTAAAGAAAGATTTATTATGCCAATTTAACTCAAATTTAAACCAAAAACACACACAACTCTTCCAAATAAAATGAAGAATTAAAAAAAAATTATTTGAAAGACAAATATCGCAACATTTGTGTATAATCTGCCAATTAATTTTCATTCCGACTGCTCAGAGGCAATACTTTTCAAACCGATAATTTTTGGTCGGAATCGAAATTGAGAACACCAATCCATTTCGATTCCGAAAAAATTGATCGGAATCGGAATCCAGAACAGGCCTGAATATCTACCTTTAATTTGATACCCACATCGTACAAACGCATTACAGAGTCACCCCTGGTCCATGTTTATGGCGATTACTCGAAAAGGCGTCCACCTATAGAACTAAGGCCCAATCCCTTTTTAAATATTCATTATCACCTTTCGTTTGATACCCATATTATACAAACGCATTATAGAGTCAACCCTGGTCCACCTTTATAACAATATCTCGAAAAGGCGTCCACCTATAGAACTAAGGCCCACGCGCTTTTAAAATACTCATTAACACTTTCATTTGATACACGTATCGTACAAACAAATTCTAGAGTAACGCCTGGTCCACCTTTATGGCGATATCTCGAAAAGGCGTCCACCTATAGAACTAAGGCCCACGAGCTTCGAGCTTTTAAAATACTCATTAACACCTTTCATTCGATACCCATATCGTACAAACATATTCTAGAGTCAGCTCTGGTCCACCTTTATGGCGATATCCCTAAATGGCGTCCACGTATAGAACTATGGCCCATTCCCTCTTAAAATACTCATTAAATCTTTCATTTGATACCCATATCGTACAAACAAATTCTAGAGTCACCCCTGGTCCACCTTTATAGCGATATTTCGAAAAGGCGTCCACCTATAGAACTAAGGCCCACGCCATTTTAAAATACTCATTAACACCTTTCATTTAATACCCATATCGTACAAACAAGTTCTAGAATCAACTCTGGTCCACCTTTATGACAATATCTCGAAAAGGCGTCCACCTATATAACTAAGACCCACGCCCTTTTAAATTACTCATTTACACCTTTCATTCGATGCCCATATCATACAAACAAATTCTAGAGTCACCGCTGGTCCACTTTTATGGCGATATCTCGAAAAGGCGTCCACCTATAGAACTAACGCCCACGCCCTTTTAAAACACTCATTAACACCTTTCATTTAATACCCATATCGTACAAACAAATTCGAGAGTCACCCCTGGTCCACCTTTATAGCGATATCTCGAAAAGGCGTCCACCTATAGAACTAAGGCCCACTCCCTTTTAAAATACTCATTAACACCTTTTATTTGATACCCATATCGTACAAACAAATTCTAGAGTCAGCCCTGGTCCACCTTTATGCCGATATCCCTAAATGGCGTCCACCTATAGAACTATGGCCCACTCGCTCTTAAAATATTATTTAATACCTTCCATTTGATAAGCATGTCATACAAACACATTCCAGGGTTACCCTAGTTTCATTTTCCTACATGGTGATTTTCCCTTATTTTGTCTCCATAGCTCTCAGCTGAGTATGTAATGTTCGGTTACACCCGAACTTAGCCTTCCTTACTTTTTGAACTTTGTATTGCCCATTTGGTAATGTGGAATTAATTATTCTTCCTTTAAGTACAGCAATTAATCTCTCTTGTTTTTATACAGTGAATAAAACTATTGTTATTAGTTACTAATTCTGTTTTCTATTTCTTTTTATTTGCGTGCACCGCGCCCGACTACCCGGGTGCCACATCCCCCGCAAACAATTATAATCCGTGGATGTGTGCACGATTTTCTGGCTTGTTGGCTTCGCATAAATCATTCTCGAGCCTTTGAAACTGATCAGTAAGAAATTTAAGACCATAAAGCGAAAACCCTGAAAAGAAAAGGAAAATTAATTAATGAAAAGATAACCAAACCTTCAACTAGTTTACTCACCACCGCGTGTTTTAAATTAATGACATTTTTTCCATTCAGGAAGTGAAAAAGCGTAGCAAACGCCAAATTGCATTGTGGTGGCAGGCCACTTGTGGTACAACAAAACACACCACAAATTATTTACTGCGAGACCCATCGACATCTACCGACCAAAGGCCGAATTATGTAATGTAGAATACCTAACGCACCATGTAGATGTGCGGGTATTATAATCAAGACTTTCACCTTTTTCGGCTAATTCGATAAAATGATTATTTTTGTTGTTGGAAGGGGGCAGGAAATTTGTTGGCATTTTACCACCAACACCAAAGTCATAACTCACCCATTAGGGATTGGCACATACCCCCACTCACACTTTTACCTGTTCCACCCGGTACCGAGTAAGCACAATTTGCCCGCGCAATCTGTCCACGAAACATATAATTAAAACATATTATTCACCACCACACAGGCCGTCCGAACGTGGTCAAGTTTCTAACTTAGGTCGCAGTCCTATAGTACCTTTTACAAGTAGCTTTACGTTGGCGCTTTTGACAGCGTAGTAAATTAACAGCCTCAATATGTATCGTTTTATTTACCACATTATGGCCGTAACTCTGAAAAAGGCGGCAAAAGAGGAGGATATACCTCACCTTATCAAAAATGACCACTCGCCCTGCACTTAGAGAATTACTCGACCAAGTCAAACATATTGCACTTCTTTCAGGAAAATTGGTCGTTTTGCCGCTATGCAAAGAAATGCTGCCAAGAACGTCATGCGTTATACGTCGGAATGCCGTGTGTTTAGGCCACAGGCCTAAATATATCTCCCCCCCCCCCCCCCTCGTTACATAATTTTCTGTAGTTTATTTTCTTTCGTTTACTACCACCCACATATACTTGTGATCACTAATACACACAGGCATCTGTGAGTGGTAGTACGTATGCGTATTAGATTTTTACCGCTGTGAGCCCGCGGTATAGCAACTTTATTGCCGGAAAACCCAACGAAGGAGCTGTATCGTGGGTTCATCGGCTTATGTTGCAAAGAGGCTCGTCCTCTTTGTATCCAGCAGCCAGCGAAGGAACACGTCATCTCACGTTCACGTAAGTGCAAATTTGCAGAATTGTTATCATATACCATTTTCCACAACATTTGTTAAACCATTTCTTAATATTTGTTGTGTTTCCATTTGTTAATAAAAACTATTGTATTTCCTTTCACTAATAAGAAATTTTTGGTGTTTTCTTATTTCCTCCTTTTCCCGCCTAATCCTATTCTTATACAATTCCGTGGTCGCGCGCCGTTGCAACCACGCTTTTGTACATGGTCCTTACCATGCCGGTAAGGAGAACCAGTCACCTATAACTACAGTTCACTCAACTCCCGAGGCATTAAATCAAGAAATCATCTAAACAAATCTAGTGATAATACACCGAGGAGAAGACATCCCATATCAACAACAATTGGTACACGTTCTTGGAGATACAAGCAGTTTTATCTTGGAAACATACAACAACGACATCCACAAACAGATGTTCACTCCGGATCAACAATTAATTAAAAGGTACGTGGTTAATCCGTGCGAGGTTGTGTTTTTTTGGTATTAATAAATACTTCAAAATAAAATTATAAATAGTTTATTTCCCATCAAAAGAGCAAGTGAGTGTTAAAAATTCATATTTCGTGCAAAAATATAAAAAAAGCGCTTAACGCAGTTATTTAAAGTTTGTACATCACGCCTTGTGACTATCCGGAATAATCCCCCACCCGCGGTAAGATTTTCCGGACACAGCGCAAGGTAGCACAACACTGCTCTAAAAGGTTAACATAACCTCAACACCGCTTAGCGCCACTTTTACTTTCGCTTTTGCATAATTTTCATTTACAAAATATTCACATAATTAAATTTTGATTTGTTAAGGTTATTTAAACAAAAAATTTAATTGTAATTTGCGCGCACATTCTACATAAAAATTACTTGCGGTTATTAACACGGGCAATACGATGGCAATTTATCTTGTTGCTATAATACAAAGTGCACATATTGTTGTTGTTGTTTGGGTGGCCAATAGGCTCATTTCTTGTCGAATTTTTTAAAATTGCAATATTTTTTTTTTTTGTTTTTACTTGCGGCAATACGCAAATCAGTTTGACTGATCTATTTTTGGTGATATAAAAACACTGATCACTTTAAAGTCTTAATACAGTCCTTGGTTAGGCTCTCTAAAAGTCCATAACGAGCGTTCATACATATTTTTTTATTTTTTCACTAACACCACTTTTCACTAGCCATTACTTATTGGCTTACACAATTCATTAACAATTACGTGGGTGCGCGCCATTGCCACCACGCAATTGGACCTTCCTTTAAACTACTAGCTTTCTCGCAAGCTTCGAGGCCACTTCACCGAGAAATCTCTCTCGAATACAGTCCTGTTGGGAGTGAATGCGGTAGCTCCATCAAGGAACTGCAGCGTGAAATAAATAATTGCATCTCGGCGCTCCAATGTCATCATATAGACATATCAAACTTGGATGCAATTATAACGTATCTCTGTTCAACAAAATTGCCAGAAACCACGCTGGAACTCTGGGAGCAAACAATCGAAAACAAAACAGAAATTTCAAAATGAGCTGATATGGATAAATTCTTATCCAATCGTTTCCAAACCCTAGAAACCGTGAGTGATTTGAGAGGGGACACAGTTTCCAAACCCTCAAAACCACAAGTATCTCGTTCGACAACAGATACATCTGCCAAAAAATTAGGGTCCTATCAGGCAAGTGTAGCCAAACCTACGTGTAAGATGTGCAAAAGTCCTGCACATCGAATTTCAAAGTATGAAAAGTTCTTACGTTTAACACCCAATAAACGGTTTGAATAAATTAAGAGCAGCCGTGGGTGTATAAACTGCCTTTCTGCTGGCCATTCGGTAACAAAGTGCACCAGTCAAATGAACTGTGCTACATGTCACTTAAGACATTATACGCTGCTTCATATTTCGAATCAGCCAAAACCCAAGACTACTTCTGATGCGACCGGAGCATCAACGTCACGATAAGATCAATTACGACGCAATGCTGAAAAAGAAAATGCTCCGATTAATAATGTGAACCCATGTTTTGCTAATACAAGTAAAGGGGTATTACTAGGAACAGCTCAGGTTAATATTCATTTTAATGGTGTTGACTATTCGGCGAGAGCCCTAATAGACTCGGAATTTCAATGATCATTCATTACTGGGAAGCCCAAGCGCAGAATTAATCTGCCATCCAAATCCCTGCATGCCCAAATTTCGGGCATCAATAATACAATGTTTGCACAAGTAAAAGAAGCGTACAACATACAACTGCGGTCACCAACCGACCCATTAATCGAGATCAATACGATCATGCTGGTTTTACCACAATTAACAGGGAATCTTCCAGCCTGCCAAATAAACGCAATGACTAGGCAAGTATTCTCTGACTTAGTACTGGCTGACAAAAGATTCTTTGTCAATGAGCCAGTCGATCTAATTCTGGGCGGAGACATATACACCCAAATTATGTTAGACGGTATTAGGAAAGATGTGCTAAACACATTACACTCAGAGAAAGAACGCATTGTAAAATTAAGTATTATCATACTTAATCCTACAATGCTCAATTTTAACTAAAACAATGTTGTTTTAACTATGAAGAACTTTGAATTAAAACTGGCAATTTTGATTTAAAAATGCATTTTTAATTCAAAGTTGTAGCCATCTTAAATTAAGGTTGAGCTATTTTGATTTACTAGTGCGCAATCTTAGATCAAGTAGATCGTGCTTGATTTAAAATTACCATGCTCAAGCTTGCTATGTTTTGGATAACGGGACATTCTGTGCAATTGTCATGTTACTGATAACACGCAAACAAACCATACGGAGTGAAATATTTTAATTATTTAATATTTGAATATAAAAATGGCAGAAATACAAAATATTGATGATATTGTATACAAAAGTGAAGTACTGGAAATTGATACCGAAAATTTGGTCGCTGAGGAAAGCGTAATAAATGAGGATGACCAAAAATTGGCACGTCTACTTAACGAAATCGACATGGAGTTGGCAACTATTATAAAGGTTAATTAGATATACATATTATAAAGCTTTACTAATCACTTTATGTATATTTTTTATATGTTTTAATTGTATAGCGACACAGACAACTTATAGAATCCTCAAATATTTAAGCGTCGATGACATAAAGGAGGAAAAAGTAGGTAGGTATTGATCATATGGATTATTCCGTCGCCAGAAACATGAATGTGTAAAAATTAAAATGTGGAGACTTTAAACTTAACACAGGAATACTATTACATTCCACGGAATGGAAAAAAATCCTAACGGTAAGCTTTATGAAAAGTACGTCAACTGTCGTGCAAAGCTACGGAAAAAATCTGGTTATATTACTAATACATCAGCCGCTTCACCAATATCAAATCAAAACAAAAATTTAAAAGAGGTCGAGTTTTTAAATGCTTGGCCCAAATACTCAGACGCCCGAGCGTCGGAATTGGTAATAAACAGTAAACAATTATACTTTTACTAGAAGACCCGGCAGACGTCTTGCCCTAAATTTGGCCTATCTGCATATATTTTAATAAGATTTTTCCGTCTGATTCTGCCCTCCCCCCCTCTTCACTTTTTCCTAATCCTTTTATTCACTCCTCCCTCCGTCTTTTTCGTGTCATCTATCTCCATCTTCGTCTCATTCTATCTCTTTCTCAATCTCCTTCTCTCTTTTCTCTTTTCTCAATTTCTTCTCATTTTTATGCATCCCTTATTGCCTGTCCCAGAGGCTGGTATGTATTATATTCCAGTCCCAGTCCCACTCCGAGTCTCAGTCCCAGTCCTAGTCCTAATCACAGTCCCAGACCTTACTTACTTACTTAATTGGCGCTTAACCGTCTAAACGGTTATGGCCGTCCAACAAGGCGCGCCAGTCGCTCCTTCGCTCCGCCAACCGGCACCAATTGGTCACACCAAGGGAGTTTAAATCGTTTTCCACCTGGTCCTTCCAACGGAGTAGGAGCCGCCCTCTACCTCTGCTTCCATAGGCGGGTTCCGATAGAAACACTTTCTTGGCCGGAGCATCATCTTTCATTCGCATAACATGACCTAGCCAGCGCAGCCGCTGCGTTTTAATTCGCTGGACTATATTGATGTATGCGTATAGCTCGTACAGCTCATCATTAAATCTTCTTCGGTACTCGCCATCGCCAACGCGTAGAGGTCCATAAATCTTTCGAAAAACTTTTCTCTCGAACACTCCCAAAGCCGCTTCATCTGCTGTTGTCATGGTCCATGCTTCTGCCCCATATAGCAGGACGGGTACGATAAGTGACTTGTAGAGTATGATTTTCGTTCGCCGAGAGAGGACTTTACTTTTCAATTGCCTACCTAGTCAAAAGTAGCATTTATTGGCAAGATTGATTCTTCGCTGGATTTCAGTGCTGATGTTGTTGCTAGCGTTGATGCTGGTTCCCAAATAAACGAAGTCTTTTACTATTTCGAAATTATGGCTGCCAAGAGTAGCGTGGTTGCCAAGGCGCATATGCGCTGACTCTTTGCTCGATGACAGCAGGTACTTCGTTTTGTCCTTACTCACCATCAAACCCATCTTTACCACTTCTTTTTCCAGTTTGGAGTAAGCAGAACTAACAGCGCGGGTGTTTAGGCCGATGATATCAATGTCATCAGCATATGCCAGTAATAATATATTACTCTGTACTAAAGCACTCATCAACTGCTTTTATTTGATATCCATATTGTATAAACACTGTCTAGGCTTTCACTGGCCCAAGTTTTGGCCTATATCTCGAGACCCTAGTGTAAAGAAGGTTAAACAAAATGATTGAGTGACGAACGCAGATGAGTAGCGTTGGATAGCAATTGTTAATTGTCCTTTATTGACGAAATTCTTTACTATTTATACAAAAGTTCTTAACCTATACATATATACTAAGTTACATTAATATTTACATACTAAAGATGCATGACTGAATAGTGAGGAATGGTTTGTCAGAAAATTATTATATTGACCTACATATTGTCAATATGATTCCCGCTTGAGCAGTTTGGTATGACGTATCAATATATTGGGCGACTTGGCGAATGCGAATGAACTCATGGTAGCTATCTGGGTCAATGAATGTATATTTGTAATGTTAAGCGTGTTTGAAGTGAGGTGAATTCCACGCGATACTACACCATCGACCTTTTAAGTGAGCGTATATAATTTTATGCTTAATCATAGACGGTCACTCTTATGTCACTGTAATATGTGTGCCGTGTTGTCTCATTTTACCTTGAATGACCCAGTCAACTTGCTTGGTGTTACCAAATAAAATTGTTTGAATTTAATTGTAATTATTAATTATGTCATAGTGGTAACTTGATATTATGAGTTTATGTGTTTTATTTTTGGTTTTTATTCGTTTGTATTTGCTTTACATACAGTGCCTGTTATGCTTAATCTTGCTTCATAATATGCTGATTTTCGCTTTTTCGTAATAAGCAGACTTTTGCTATTTTTTTTTTTTTTCGTATATTTACTATGATGAGTAATGCTTTGCACAGCCGACCCTTAAGAGCGTCGACTCACTTAAAAATCGGAATGTGTTTACAAATTAACGTTTGTGAATTAATGGTAACTGGATACCAATATGAAATTTCTGGTTTTGTTTGATTATTGACGAGTAAATTGGAAAGTTATTGTTGAAACTGTTTTTTATTTTTTTTATTAAATAATTGTGAGTCATTGGCATATTTTTATACTGCGTAAGCCTATTCTTATGGACTATTATTTCCTTATTTATTAGGTAGGTTAAAGTAGAAATGTTTCCTCTTACTATTTTCTAAACTATTGGGGTTAAAGTAAAGTATTTTTCCAAATATGTAAAATTATGACCTCTTGGATTGTGAGGTTTTCTCAAATGAAACCCGGGCAATAAATGTTCGTATTTATTTTATTTTCTTAAATTAATTCCGCATATTATTCAAAAAAAAAAAAAAACATTTTGAGTTAACCGGGGATTGCCCATATCGCTTTAAATGAAAACGTTTATTTCAAGCAATTTTTAATTTTTTTATAATTTATTTAAAAATTTTGGGAAAAATTTAAACAACGTGACATCAGGACTGACAAGGCGACAGCTGTTTCCATTATACCTTGTAAATCTCTTCAAAGCCTTTTCTCCCGGGAGTGGGAGGCGAACCCGCACTCCTACGATAGTTGAAATGGTTACAAACGCATTCAGCTACGTCATGCCTTAGTTGTTGTAAAGTTTTTCCCAATTGACTTCTTTCGCATATATTATCTTCTACACATCACATAATTCGTATGTAGTTACGTGTTGAAGTTATGCATGTTTGTAAGGCGGTTTTCAGAGAAACTTGGTATTTGTTGTTGTTTTTGTTCTATTTATAGAACTACAACGAATTAAGTTATGTTGTCTACTTATATGAGTTAACCGGGGATTGCCCGTATCGCTTTAAATGTATGAAAACATTTATTTCAAGCAATTTTTAATTTTTTTATAATTTATTTAATAATTTTGGGAAAAATTTAAACAACGTGACATCAGGACGGACAAGGCGACAGCTGTTTCGATTATACCTTGTAAATCTCTTCAAAGCCTTTTCTCCCGGGAGTGGGAGTCGAACCCGCACTCCTACGATAGTTGAAATGGTTACAACCGCATTCAGCTACGTCATGCCTTAGTTGTTGTAAAGTTTTTCCCAATTGCCTTTTTTGGCATATATTATCTTCTACACAATTCGTATGTAGTTATGTGGTGAAGCTATGCATGTTTGTAAGGCGGTTTTCAGAGAAACTTGATATTTGTTGTTGTTTTTGTTCTATTTATAGAACTAAACGAATTAATCAAATGTTGTCTACTTGTATGAGCTGACCGGAGATTGCCCGTATCGCTTTAAATGTATGAAAACACTTATTTCAAGCATTTTTTAATTTTTTTATAATTTATTTAATAATTTTAGAAAAATTTAAACAACGTTATATCAGTATATCAGGACGGACAAGGCGACAGCTGTTTCGATTATACCTTGCAAATCTCTTCAAAACCCTTTCTCCCGGGAGTGGGAGTCGAACCCGCACTCCTACGATAGTTGAAATGGTTACAAACGCATTAAGCTACGTCATGCCTTAGTTGTTGTAAAGTTTTTCCCAATTGCCTTCTTTCGCATATATTATCTTCTACACATCACATAATTCGTGTGTATTTATGTGTTGAAGTTATGCATGTTTGTAAGGCGGTTTTCAGAGAAACTTGGTATTTGTTGTTGTTTTTGTTCTATTTATAGAACTACAACGAATTAACCAAATGCTGTCTACTTATGTGAGTTAACCGGGGATTGCCCGTGTCGCTTTAAATGTATGAAAACATTTATTTCAAGCAATTTTAAATTTTTTTATAATTTATTTAATAATTTTGGGAAAATTTTAAACAACGTGACATCAGGACGGACAAGGCGACAGCTGTTTCGATTATACCTTGTAAATCTCTTCAAAGCCTTTTCTCCCGGGAGTGGGACTCGAACCCGCACTCCTACCATAGTTGAAATGGTTACAAACGCATTCAGCTACGTCGTGCCTCAGTTGTTGTAAATTTTTTGGTTAATTCGTTGTAGTTCTATAAATAGAACAAAAACAACAACAAATACCAAGTTTCTCTGAAAACCGCCTTACAAACATGCAAAACTTGACCACATAACTACATACGAATTATGTGATGTGTAGAAGATAATATATGCCAAAGAAGGCAATTGGGAAAAACTTTACAACAACTAAGGCATGACGTATCTGAATGCGTTTGTAACCATTTCAACTATCGTAGGAGTGAGGGTTCGACTCCCACTCCCGGGAGAAAAGGCTTTGAA
Organism: Eurosta solidaginis; assembly: GCF_040869045.1. Taxonomy (NCBI): domain Eukaryota; kingdom Metazoa; phylum Arthropoda; class Insecta; order Diptera; family Tephritidae; genus Eurosta; species Eurosta solidaginis. The sequence goes on along the minus strand of NC_090324.1, from coordinate 83,790,271 downwards.
GAGATTTACAAGGTATATTCGAAACATCTGTCGCCTTGTCCGTCCTGATGTCACATTGTTTAAATTTTTCCCAAAATTATTAAATAAATTATAAAAAAATTTTAAATTGCTTGAAATAAATGTTTTCTTACATATAAAGCGATACGGGCAATCCCCGGTTAACTCATATAAGTAGACAACATTTGGTTAATTCGTTGTAGTTCTATAAATAGAACAAAAACAACATCAAATACCAAGTTTCTCTGAAAACCGCCTTACAAACATGCATAACTTCAGCTGTCGCCTTGTCCGTCCTGATGTCACGTTGTTTAAATTTTTCCCAAAATTATTAAAAAAACATTTTTTTTCACTTGACATTTTTTCATTGATAATAAGGTAAATCTGTAATAAATTGCATAGACAATTGAGGGTTTGCTGACAGAAGAGCGGGGTAGCTATGTATTGGTAGTAGTTCTATTAATGGGTAAGTGGAAGTTACAGTGGATGCAAAATTTTTCATATCTTTATACTTTTTGTTTTTTTTTTTTGTTGTATTTTCCAGCAGAATCGTCATGACTTTTGTGAAGAATTATTGTTATTTTTAACCGGGATGTGTCACATGCACAACCTCTTTGTTTAGAGCAATTAATTGATCTTAGAGAACTTGGGTACCTACTTTTATTATTTTAAATTTGCCAACTCGAGTATATATTCAATTATTTTTCACCAATTTGTTCCTCAGGACAACTGTGTTTTCCTTATAAATTTCAAGTCACGGATTGGCGGCATTTGTACAACGTGTGTACATCGTGATAAGTAATTGGCCTAAATCAATTTTATCATCTACAATGAGGTTGCTTGTATTTCTTACGCTACCATTTTAGGAGCGCGACATGTGTTATTGCTGCGAATTTATATAGCGCTTCACGTATATTTTTATATGTTCTCTTTATGAATTTTCTTCATTCTTGTTGTTATGGGCTGGTTTTTTAGTATTTTTTTTTTTTTTTTCGTTCTTAGGTTTTGCTTATTTCCACTGTCCTAAAATTTTCTGTTGCTTCATGGCCATTTTTGTCAGGAGCATTCAAAGGAATTATGCAAATTTTTGATTTGCTGTTCACTTTAGGGAGGGCTGCCTTTACTGTATATTGCGACATTTTAAGAGTTATTATTTGAATTATTTTTTGCTCTTCCTCAGCTTTGGGGTTGGTTTTAAAATGGTAGGGTGTAAGTTTGGTAGGGTACCAAAAATAGAATTCCTTAGATACGAGATTGAGCGGGTTTAATTGCATATATTTAAATTTCATATAACTTTTGAGTATCAAGGCCATTGAAATGATCAATAGCCCGATTACGCAGATTAAAACTGCTATCCAAACATCTGGAATGTTTGGAGCAGCTTTTTTTTTCTGGTTCAGCTGGTGGTTCATATTTAACTACCCTGTCTTCTGTTTCTGAATTTCCTGAATTTTATTTCCCTAATTCATAACCGACTCATGCTATCATTATGCCGTCGAATCGAGCTCAAGACCTAACAATAATTATTTTATCATTATTATTGTTATGATAAGTTTTTTCTTAATTGAAAAAATTATTAAATTAGAATAGAAGAAAGAAAAAATTTCGACAACTGCCAAAGCTCGCTGTACTGCTAAATTCCTTCATCGGCAACGTTTAGGCGCCGCAGCTATAACCATTCAGCCATCACAGCTGTTTTTTGTTTATCTTCATTATTCCTACTTCTATTCTGGTTCTTGCCAATTCATATTCACATCACTGCGACATCTGTTGCAGAATGAATGTGAAAATTGGACTTGTTTAATGGCAATGCTGCCATAGTGTCATATTTTATTGACACTTTTTCCCCGTGCTCTGGGATGTATTAACAATTTTTGTTGTTATATCGGCCTACTGATTTGTAAGGTCGCGGGTTCGAATCGCCGTCAAGGCCTAACAATAATTATTTTATCATTATTATTTTTATGATAAATTTTTTCTTAATTGAAAATTAGAATAGAAGAAAGAAAAAATTTAGACAACTGCCAAAGCTCGTTGTATAGATCCATTTCGGGAACTGCTAAATTCCTTCATCGACAACGTTTAGGCGCCGCTGCTACTTCTATTCTGGTTCTTGCCAATTGATATTCACAACACTGCGACATCTGTTGCAGAATGAATGTGAAAATTGGACTTGTTTGATGGCAATGCTGCCATAGTGTCATATTTTATTGACATATTTTCCCCGTGCTCTGGGATGTATTAACAATTTTTGTTGTTATATCGGCCTACTGATTTGTAAGATCGCGGGTTCGAATCGAGCTCAAGTCTTAACCATAATTATTTAATCATTATTATTGTAATGATAAATTTTTTCTTAATTGAAAAAATTGTTAAATTGGAATAGAAAAAAGGCAAAATTTAGACAACTGTCAAACCTCGTTGTATAGATCCATTTCGGAAACTGCTAAATTCCTTCATCGCCAACGTTTAAGCACCGCTGCTTTAACCATTCAGCCATCACAGCGGTTTTTTGTTTGGCTTCATTATTCCTACTACTTTCAATTAAGAAAAAATTTACCATAACAATAATAATGATAAAATATTTATTGTTAGGCCTTGAGCTCGATTCGAACCCGCGATCCTACTAATCAGTAGGCCCATATAACAACAAAAATTGTTCATACATCCCAGAGCACGGGGAAAAGGTGTCAATAAAATACGACACTATGGCAGCATTGCCATCAAAAAAGTCCACTTTTCACATTCATTCTGCAACAGATGTCGCATTGTTGTGAATATCAATTGGCAAGAACCACAATAAAAGTAGGAATAATGAAGACAAACAAAAAACCGCTGTGATGGCTGAATGGTTATAGCAGCGGCGCCTAAACGTTGCCGATGAAGGATTGTAGCAGTTCCCGAAATGGATCTATACAACGAGCTTTGGCAGTTGTCTAAATTTTTTCTTTCTTCTATTCAAATTTAATAATTTTTTCAATTAAGAAAAAATTTATCATAACAATAATAATGATAAAATAATTATTGTTAGGCCTTGAGCTCGATTCGAACCCGCGATCTTACAAATCAGTAGGCCGATATAACAACAAAAATTGTTAATTCATCCCAGAGCACGGGGAAAAAGTGTCAATAAAATAAGACACTATGGCAGCATTGTCATCAAACAAGTCCAATTTTCACATTCATTCTGCAACAGATGTCGCAGTGTTGTGAATATCAATTGGCAAGAACCAGAATAGAAGTAGGAATAGTGAAGACAAAGAAAAAACCGCTGTGCTGGCTGAATGGTTATAGCAGCGGCACTTAAACGTTGCCGATGAAGGAATTTAGTAGTTCCCGAAATGGATCTATACAACGAGCTTTGGCAGTTGTCGAAATTTTTTCTTTCTTCTATTCTAATTTAATAATTTTTTCAATTAAGAAAAAATTTATCATAACAATAATAATGATAAAATAATTATTTTTAGGCCTTGAACTCGATTCGAACCCGCGATCTTACAAATCAGAAGGCCGATGTAACAAAAAAAATCGTTAATACATCCCAGAGCACGGGGAAAAATTGTCAATAAAATATGACTGTATGGCAGCATTGCCATCAAACAAGTCCAATTTTCACATTCATTCTGCAACAGATGTCGCAGTGTTGTGAATATCAATTGGCAAGAACCAGAATAGAAGTAGGAATAATGAAGATAAACAAAAAACAGCTGTGATGGCTGAATGGTTATAGCTGCGGCACTTAAACGTTGCCGATGAAGGAATTTAGTAGTTCCCGAAATGGATCTATACAACGAGCTTTGGCAGTTGTCGAAATTTTTTCTTTCTTCTATTCTAATTTTATAATTTTTTCAATTAAGAAAAAATTTATCATAACAATAATAATGATAAAATAATTATTTTTAGGCCTTGAACTCGATTCGAACCCGCGATCTTACAAATCAGAAGGCCGATGTAACAAAAAAAATCGTTAATACATCCCAGAGCACGGGGAAAAAGTGTCAATAAAATATGACACTATGGCAGCATTGCCATCAAACAAGTCCAATTTTCACATTCATTCTGCAACAGATGTCGCAGTGTTGTGAATATCAATTGGCAAGAACCAGAATAGAAGTAGGAATAATGAAGACAAACAAAAAACCGCTGTAACGGCTGAATGGTTATAGTAGCGGCGCCTAAATGTTGCCGATGAAGGAATTTAGCAGTTCTGAAATGGATCTATACAACGAACTTTGGCAGTTGTCTAAATTTTTTCTTTCTTCTATTCTAATTTAATAATTTTTTCAATTAAGAAAAATTTATCATAAAAATAATAATGATAAAATAATTATTGTTAGGCCTTGAGCTCGATTCGAACCCGCGATCTTATAAATCGGTAGGCCGATATAACAACAAAAATTGTTAATACATCCCAGAGCACGGGGAAAAAGTGTGAATAAAATGTGACACTATGGTAGCATTGCCATCAAACAAGTCCAATTTTCACATTCATTCTGCAACAGATGTCGCCGTGTTGTGAAAATCTATTGGCAACAACCAGAATAGAAGTAGGAATAATGAAGACAAACAAAAAACTGCTGTGATGGCTAAATGGTTATAGCAGCGGCAGTTCCCGAAATGGATCTATACAACGAGATTTGGCAGTTGTCTAAATTTTTTCTTTCTTCTATTCTAATTTACTAATTTTTTCAATTAAGAAAAAAGGTATCATAACAATAATAATGATAATATAATTGTTGTTAGGCCTTGAGCTCGATTCGAACCCGCGATCATAAAAATCAGTAGGCCGATATAACAACAAAAATTGTTAATACATCCCAGAGCACGGGGAAAAAGTGTCAATAAAATATGACACTATGGTAGCATTGCCATCAAACAAGTCCAATTTTCACATTCATTCTGCAACAGATGTCGCCGTGTTGTGAATATCTATTGGCAAGAACCAGAATAGAAGTACGAATAATAAAGACAAACAAAACACCGCTGTGATGGCTGAATGGTTATAGCAGCGGCAATTCCCGAAATTGATCTATACAACGAGATTTGGCAGTTGTCTAAATTTTTTCTTTTTCTATTCTAATTTAATAATTTTTTCAATTAAGAAAAAATTTATCATAACAATAATAATGGTAAAATAATTATTGTTAGGCCTTGAGCTCGATTCGAACCCGCGATCTTACAAATCAGTAGGCCGATAACACAACAAAAATTGTTAATACATCCCAGAGCACGGGGAAAAATTGTCAATAAAATATGACTGTATGGCAGCATTGCCATCAAACAAGTCCAATTTTCACATTCATTCTGCAACAGATATCGCAGTGTTGTGAATATCAATTGGCAAGAACCAGAATAGAAGTAGGAATAATGAAGATAAACAAAAAACAGCTGTGATGGCTGAATGGTTATAGCTGCGGCGCCTAAACTTTGCCGATGAAGGAATTTAACAGTTCCCGAAATGGATCTGTACAGCGAGCTTTGGCAGTTGTCTAAATTTTTTCTTTCTTCTATTCTAATTTAATAATTTTTTCAATTAAGAAAAAAATTATCATAACAATAATAATGATAAAATAATAATTATTAGGCCTTGAGCTTGATTCGAACCCGCGATCTTACAAATCAGTAGGCCGATATAACAAGAAAAATTGTTAATACATCCCAGAGCACGTGGAAAAAGTATCAATAAAATATGACAGAATAGAAGTAGGAATAATGAAGACAAACAAAAAACCGCTGTGATGGCTGAATGGTTATAGCAGCGGCGCCTAAACGTTGCCGATGAAGGAATTTGGCAGTTTCCGAAATGGATCTATACAACGAGCATTGGCAGTTGTCTAAGTTTTTTATTTCTTCTATTCTAATTTAATAATTTTTTCAATTAAGAAAAAATTTATCATAACAATAATAATAATAAAATAATTATTGTTAGGCCTTCAGCTCGATTCGAACCCGCGATCTTACAAATCAGTAGGCCGATATAACAACAAAAATTGTTAATACATGTAAAGTTATGCAATTAATAACGTTTATTATTCAATTCCAAGTTGAGTATTCAAAAATAAGTACAATTATAGTGGATTACAATTAAAGTAGGTTGGTACAGCGAATAACTATAGTAATGACGGCGGCTTTGGTCGACGGCTGATTACGACTGCCTGTCCGCTCGCTATTAGTTTTTTCTCCGAGCTACTTTACTCAGGCTGCGCGCTCTTTATTCGCCTTGAGTGTTTTACGTTTGCGCTGCCATATGTGTTGGTATATGCGTGCTGTCACAGTGCCTCCTCTCCCGACTTACATTCGGCCATCCTGATTAGTCATCTGCATCAGATGACAAAAGCTCATCGTTGTTGACTGTATACTTCCACAGTTTCATATTATCGCAACTCGTGGACGTATTACAGGGCCCCTCTACATCTGCCGCCTTTCTAACGTTGAATCAGCCATTTCGTTTAACTTGTGTGATTTCGTACGGGCCAAGATATTCGCTAGCCAGCTTTCGTCCGGCTACAAACTGCGTGCGTCGTACTGCTACTAAATCGCCGATCTTGTACCCGTATTCCTTCTTTCGTTTGATATCAAACTGCTTTTTGAATTGATTCTGAGCGTGCTCGATTTCGTTCCTTGCCTCTTGCCGCAAATTGTGCCGCCCTTCGTCTTATGTATCATATAGCTCCTGCTCGAGTAAAAGTTGTATCTGATCACTGCATATGTGGTTCATTTTGACGGCCGCTTTGTAAACGCATGAGTATGTGAATTAATAGCTTGCTGTACTTTTGGAACTAACTTGAACCATTTTGCAGGTTCTTCTGCCGAGAGCTTTGCAATAATCGACAGAACCGTTCGATTAACTCTTTTGATCTGTCCGTTTCCACGTGGGACCCCGGTAGTGCTCCAGATGTGATCAATACCCCTCTCCTTTACGTGCTCGGAAAACATATGTGCCGTGAACGCGGCACCTCTACCTGTAACTATGCGTGCTGGGTTTCCAAAAACCGCAGACCATGACTCCAGCTTCTGAACCGCTTCTTTGCAACCTGTGGTCTTTGTGGGGTACAGCCACACAAATTTGGTAAACGCGTCGACGATTGCCAAGATATATTTATACCGCTTTGAGGTAGCGTCCATTGGTCCCAGATGGTCAATATGCAACGTATGCAATGGTTGGTCACCTTTATCAATTACGTGCAGATAACCCTCTTTTTTACGCAGCTTCTTATTATAAATGATACATTTTACACAATTGTTGATTACCTGCGTAACTTTTTTTTCCAGGTGTGGTATCCAATAATTTTGTTGTATAGCATGCATAGTTTTCTGCACCGCAAAGTGACCAACATTATGAGCATCGACAATAATTTCTTTTTCCATCTGCTTTGGAACCACCAAAAGATCGTTACCCTCAATATTTTTATATAACAGACCACCTTTTATTTTAAAAGCTTCGTATGGTCGGCTATCAAGTAGATCTGCGATTGCTCTAGTCATTGTATCCTCTTGCTGCGCTTTTTAATACGAGCTGCCAACTCCGACGCTACTATCATAACCTACTGTGGGTATCGACTGAGGCAATCAATGTGCTTTAACCTTTCGCCTGCTCGGTGTTCTACACGAAAGTCGAAGTCTTGCAAATAAACCACCCACGAAGCAACTTCTCGGGGTACATCCTTTTTACTTAACGTTTGTTTGAACGCCGCGCAATCAGTCACCAGCTGAAAATAAATGCCCAACAGGTAGTGACGAAACTTTTTAGAAGCGAGGTTTACCACCTTCGCTTCCAAAACATAACTGTGCTGTCGCGCCTCTGCCTCCGTCGACCTTTTGCTCCAGAAGTACACTGGGTATAGCTGGCCGCTATACCACTGCAATAGTATTGCACCGAAACCATCCTTCGACGCATCTATATGTACCTCGGTCTTTGCATTTCTGTTGTACAACCTTAGCACTGGCTCTTTAGTCAAACAATTTTTCAGTATTTGGACGGCTTCGACTTCAGCTGGACGGATAGCAAATACAGAGTCTTTACGTAGTAGATTTGTTAATGGCCTGGCGATGTGTGAGTATCCCTTAATGAACTTTCGAAAAACCCCCGTTAGGCCTAAAAACGACTGCACGGCCTTAACATTTTTTGGGATTACAAACTTGTTAACCGCATCCGTTTTCTCTTTGCCTGGCCACACGCATCCATCTTTAACAAAGTGACCCAGGAAACTTACAGACGCCTGCATAAAATGGCGTTTTGGCCATTTGATTTTAAAACCGTGTTCTGTTGCCGTTGCAAAAACCAGCTTTGTTTTACGAAGACAATCATCAGCTGTTTCTGCATGAATGATAATATCGTCCATATATAAGTCTAATACGTTATTATTTATTAGATTCTGGAAGACGTAGTTAACGAAACGTACAAAAACGGAGGGAGAGTTGCAGAAGCCAAACGGAGCCCGATTAAGTTCGTAAAGCCCCCTTGTTGTTGTGAAAGCGGTGTATTTTTTGCTACTCTCTTCAATGGGGACGTGGAAAAACCTATTTTCCAAATCCAAAACCGTAAAAAATTTCGACTTATGCAACTTTTCGAGTACGTCCTCAATTATAGGGACCGGAAAACAATCTTTTAGTACAGCCGAGTTAAGTTTTCGAAAATCCACACAAATGCGGCACGTACCGTCCTTTTTCTTCACGATAACCATGCGGCTGGCGAAGTTGGGCGTCGACTGTCTTATGATTCCAGCTCTAAGCCACTCATTAATTTGCCTGTTGACTGCTTCAACTTCGTGGAATGGTATGCGGCTTGGAGCGTGCCTGAACGGGACAATGTTACCATCCGGAATGATCTTCAATACAACTGGACATTCCCCAACATAATCGACTGGCTTGTAGTTGGTAATCAAGGAGCGAATTTCGGCTTCGTACTGCGGAGGAACATCAACATGAGAATTTGTGTCGGTTACATTATAAATACTTATCTGATTAAGATCCTCATAAGTTTCCCCCACGTTTAGCGGAGAAAACTTATATCCATCTGCCGTCGCCGCCAAGCTGAACTTCGAAATAAAATCGTAGCCCAGTAGCGCATCATACATAACGTCTTTTTCGGATACTATAATGAATTTTTGCTGCGTCAGTAAGTCGTCAACACCAACTTCAGCAACGAAACACCCAATTGGTTTTGTAGATTTAGTACCGAGGCCGCGAAGCTGTTGCATATATGTTTGCAGCACACCTCCACCAACTTTGTCGAATGTACTTTTTTTCATAATAGTTATATATGCGCCCGTGTCTACTAACCCGCTTACATCGACGTTGTTAATCTTTATGTTTTTACAGCGTATCGAATTATGGACCAGGTTTACAGCGGCAGCTACATTTGGACAGTCTTTCGACATATGCCCAATTTTATTGCAACGAAAATACTTTGCTTTTGCTTGGCAATTTTTCCGCGTATGATCCGTAGCGCCACAGTTAAAGCAATGTGTTTTCTTTTTGAATTGTGTGAACGCTTCTTGTTTACGTGTACTTGCCCTTTATGCTCTTTGTTGCTTTTTCCCCCAACACTATTTTCTCGTAAACTTCGTATTGATCTTGCAATTACTTATATGACTTACAACTGCAAAGGTTGTATTTAAATTCGTCTTTTAAATGCAGCCCACCAACTATATAACGAATCACCTACTGCGTGTCTATACAACTACGTGTAGCCAATTTCTTCATCTGCAGCACATATTCGTGGAAACTTTCATTCTTCTGCTTTTTCCGTTCTCGTAGCTCTGCGTGAACATAAGCACTAAACATCTTTGAGTTGTCAAATTCGTCTTCCAACATTGTGCGCATTGCACCATATTCGTAAACAGCTACTGATTCAAGAAAGATTTTCGCATTTTTCGTCATTTTCGCCCTTGCTTGCACGTACTTCTGTACATTGTTCAAACCGTATGCAGCTGCGTTTAATTCAAAGTTAGTAAGCCAGTGTTTCACTGGCATATTTCCTCCATCAAATTCGTGTATAATTTTGCCAAAACTTTCTGCCGTAATTTTGTTTTCGGCCTGCTTTGTTTCGTCTGCTTGGATTTTCAATGTAAGCAATTGCACCAATTGTTGTAGCAATTCATTATTCTTACATTCCACTGTTTTGTTTTGTTCTGCCATTGCCGCTGTTTCTTTTACTACTTTCTGCTTGGACAAATGCGTGGTGGCAACGGCGCGCACCCACGTATTTGTTAAATATTAGTTAAGGCGAAAAAAAGGAAGAAAATAAAAACACCAAAAGGGTTTCGTATTAGTAAAAAGGAATTCACAGTGTGCTTTTATTTATATAAATACAACAATTGTTAAGAAATGGTTTAACAAATGTTGTGGAAAATGATATATATGTAATAACAATTATGAAAATTTGCACTTACGTGAACGTGTGATTACATGTACCTTTGCTGGCTGCTGGATTTAAAGAGGACGATCCTCTTTGCGACATGAGCCGATGAACCCGCGATACAGCTCCTTCGTTGGGTTTCCCGGTAACAAAGTTGCTATACCGCGGGCTCACAGCGGTAAAAATCTAAGATACATGCGTACTACCACTCACACATGCCTGTGTATATTAGTGACCACAAGCATATGTGGGTGGTAGTAAACGAAGGAAAATAACTAAGAAAATTATCTTACGAGGGAGGGGAGATATATTTATATAAACATACCGGCCCCCTTGCCGTAAGCAACAAGAAAAAATTAAAAAAAAGGGATGCCACGTGATCGCACGTCCAGTAAGGCGCTGTATCGAAATAAGGCAGTGCAAATGCGGACTGCAAGCACTGCACGCCAGATGGTTGACCTCACGTTTCGCTCTCCTGTGGAAAAAGAAAAGAAGTTATTAGATATACATACGTGGTTTTAAATTCCGTGCATATTTACTTAAATATATATAAGATGGCCCATGTGTGAGGCGTGAAATTCGGATATCTATTTTTGGCAGGCTCCCGAGACCACCAACCCGAACACGGTCGGTTGGGTTAGGAGACCGCCAACTGTCGATGCCGGTGTACCGCTCACCATCATTTCGGCGTAAATTTCAGCGCCGAGTGTAAGCCGTATCGGTGATGAGCGGTAGAATTGTGGATCCGCCAGCCGCATGAATTCAAAGGGCGCGGCAATCTTGGGGTCCACATTGGACGGTGGACTCAAGCGGTAATGGCTTTCGACGACGGCTGCTTGGGTTGTTATGCGCGTCGACGCTCCGAGTTTGCCGCGCAGTATGAGGGTGCATTGTCCATGTCCTTGGCGCTCCAATTGTAAGTCGCGTACCAGCTCCGCATCGACGATCGTGCTGGTGGCGCAGGTATCAATAATGGCCCGAACCAGGTGTAAATGCCCACGCGATTCGTTTCGTACGATGGCCGTCGGCGCAATGTGCACGAAAGGCCGCATGATAGGCGATGGTGTAGCCTGGAGCAGCCGCCCTGTCCGGAAGCCTTCCGGCGTGTCGCGCGTTAGCGTCCTTGTACTTTGGGCTTCAAGAGAGTATGGGGTCGATTTTTTTTACCGCTGCTGTCTCTCGCGTTTGGATGGCTTGGTGGGGCCTCGTTGGAGCCCGACGTCACGGCGCCGCCAATTATTTTGATGGTTTCGAGCTTTATTTACTTACTCCGCCCTTCGTTCGTGCTGCAATAGCGGTCGGAAACTGCGCATCCCGTTCCTGCTCGTTGACGGTCTCAGTTCTGTTTTTGCGTGCTCTTCCTCCATTTTCGCTCTATCTTCCTCCTTTTCCTCTTCCTCCACCTGCTGAGACCAGGCTTTAGCCGGCCCCGAGAGGTTGATTGACAACGCGTCGTCGGACGTGCTGTCTTCGCCGTTTGTGGTCGTCTCGTCGCATACCGGTCGACGCTCATCTAAATGAAGCGTGGTGTGGTGCCTCTCTTGGCACCTCTTGCAGCTATACTTGCGGTTACCTTTGTCCACGCGGTGAAAGGGCAACAGACAGTTTGGACAGTACTTATGCAGAAGTACTGCCCGCAACCTCTCTTCTGGGGATTTTTTACGGTATTCGGCACAGATCCTAAGGCTATGATCCCTGCCGCAGAGCTGGCAAGCAACGTCGAAACGCTTTGCGCCTCCCTCTGACTTGGCCAATAACGTTTGGTAGCGGGTCATGATCTGAAAGAATATTGGTATCATTGATCATGCCCAAATTGAGGTTGGCGGAATGTTGTTTGGGTGGCGTAAACAAAAAAAGTATCTCTAATATATTTTCGCAAGAAAAAAAAACATTTTATTGAAATAAAAAATTAAAGGCCATAAGTGAATACTTATACGCGCAAAGAAACGAAGAAAAAACGGATCTAGCACGCATCCATTTGATGTGGCTGGTGCTTTAGTGCCTTTAGTGCATTTCATAATTTATTTTGTCGGTAGATGTCGCCGAAGTAGTCCTAAAATTTATTTTTGATTTATGGTGAACTTTGTTTTCACAACAAGTGGCCTGCCACCACACGGAACGGTTCGAAACCTGGCTGAAAAGGTTTTACAAAGTTACACTCCACCATTCAACATTATTTTTGACGTGTATTGTCGATAATGTTGAGATTCGTGGAATAGGGTATTTTAAATCTCGACCAAATGAATGACAGTCAGACATTAAATGTAGAGATTTTGACATCTGCTACGCTTTGCCATTTCCTGAATGGAAAAAAGTCATTGATATAAAACACGCGGTGAGTATGGAGGCTAGAAGTTGTAATCTCCTTTTCATTAATTAATTTTTTCTCTTTTATTTCCAGGTATACATTATAATATGTCCCCTTATGTGTAAATTTTTATCACCACGTACTTTTAAGAAACTTATGCACAATCTACCATTTTAAACGTTACGCTTTGTTAAAATTATATATTTGAGGGCCAATCAATGCAAATGACGTACGGGAGTAGCGCTGGGAAACGAGTACGAAACGTTAGCTCATATGGAACGGGTAGAAGAGCATGTTCCGGCAGATACATGCGATACCTATTTTTTACCCCATCACGCAGTAATTAAGGAAGAAAGCACCACCACTAAAGTGAGAGTTGTTTTTAACGCCTCCTGTCCCACTGCTAATGGAATAAGTTTAAATGATGTCCTTCATTCAGGCCCAGTCCTTCAGAGTGATCTAACAATTCTCATACTCCGTTGGAGATTGTTCCGATACGTATTCAACAGTGACATCGAAAAGATGTACCGGCAGATATTGCTAGAGCCCAGGGACACCAGGTATCAACGCATCGTCTTCAGGTCATCCACCAGCGAAACCATCGGCATATACGAATTGAAGACGGTGACCTTCGGAGTAAACTGCTCGCCCTACCTGAACATAAGGACCCTTCTTCAATTAGCAGAGGACGTAGAGGAAACCTATCCCATCGCATTGGACGTCCTACGACATTTTATGTATGTCGACGACGTTTTAGCGGGCGGACACACAATTGCCACCGCCACGAAGGCAAGGGACGAAATCCAAGCGGCATTACAATCAGCCGGCTTCTCCCTCAGGAATTGGACTTCCAATTGCGACCAACTACTGGAAGGTATTCCAAGATCGCATTTATTAAACGAAAACTTTTTAAATTTTGAAGATGCTAGCATGGTTAAAGCGTTAGGGATCAGGTGGAATGCCCACTCTGACTATTTCTATTTTTCTGCGAAACCCATCGATAACCAAGTCGTGTTCACAAAGAGAACAATATTATCTGCTAAAGCAAAATTATTTGATCCACTAGGTTGGCTAGGGCCATTTATTATTACCTCGAAAATCATTATGCAAGTTATTTGGCTGGAAGGCACGGGCTGGGACGAAGTCGTGTCTCCCGCGATATTAGATAGATGGCATGATTTTTTAGAAAGCTACATACATATTGAAAGCATTCGTATACCACGTTGGGTACAGTTTTCCCCGGTAGCGAGCAGCGAACTACATGGCTTCTGCGATGCTTCCGAGAAAGCATACGCAGCCGCAATATACCTGAGGGTACAAGTTGATAATCATGTTTTCGTAAATCTGTTCTACGCAAAAACCTGTGTAGCCCCGGTGAAGACTATATCTATGCCCCGCCTTGAACTATGTGGTGCGGTCCTGCTAGCAGAAATAGTACAGTCAGTCGCGAAAAATCTTAATTTTAACAACCCTACAACCTATCTATGGACGGATTCGACAATCGTCCTTGCATGGATTCGCAAGCCCCCATGCTCGTGGTCCACTTTCATTGCCCATAGGGTGACAAAAATAATTGACAAAGTAGGGAAAGAAAACTGGCTTCATGTCGGCTCGGCATCAAACCCGGCAGATCTCGCAAGTAGAGGTATACCCGCTGAAGATCTTATCAACAAAGCCCTGTGGTGGGAGGGCCCTTCTTGGCTTCATGAAGATAGCTCAAATTGGCCTACCCAAGAAACAGAATATACCACCACGTCAGAAGAAAAGCGGGTCAAGGTACACTCGTCAATAGTAGACACAGACTCTGATATCCCAACAAGATTTTCTGACCTCTCGAGAGCTTAGAAAGTACTATCCTACGTCTGGAGATTCTTTCAAAGAACTAACCCAAAAACAAGAGCCTCAGTTCAGGCGAATTCTTGCGCAATTTCGTCGAGCGAAATAAAAGCAACGACCCAACGTCTGATTGTTATTTACCAAAGGAGGCATTATGGGGAGGAGTATTCAGCTCTAAAATCTAAAAAACTTATAGGAGCAAAGAGCGAGGTACTACCACTGAACCCATTCTTAGATGAAAGGGGGGTTATGAGGGCAGGCGGCCGCCTCGAAGCTTCCGAAGATATCCCGTACAACGAGCGACATCCAGTCATTTTGCCGTATAATTGCCAGTTGTCGCGTCTTATTGTAAAGTTTACCCATAGGATCTCACTCCATGGGGAAAACCAACTTATGCTACGCCTCATCCGTACGCATTATTGGATACCACGGGTCAAGAACATGATAAAAACGACAATCCACAATTGCAAGGAATGCACGATTTACCGAAAACGTGTTCGAACCCAGCTAATGGGAATTTTACCCAAGGAGAGAACTACGTACTCACGGGCATTCACAAACACAGGAGTTGATTTTGCGGCAAATTCACCTTTGAGGAGCTTGCGACTTTGCTATGCAGGATCGCAGCCTGCCTCAACTCCAGACCATTGAGCCCTGCGTCAAACAATGCATCAGACCTGGAGCCACTAACCCCAGGTCACTTTCTGGTAGGAGGACATCTCTTATCTCCACCAGAACCTGACGCCAGCGAAAACTCTGCCTCAATCATAAATCGATGGCAAAAGTTAAAATCCCTACATCACTCCTTCTGCAAGAGGTGGAAATCGGAATACCTCTCTGAACTGCAGAAGAGAAATAAATGGAGATCTCCCAAAACGAACCTAAAAATCGGGGACCTTGTCGTAATCAAGGAGGATAATTTGTCTCCAAACAAATGGAGACTCGGACGGGTGGTCAAATTACACCCAGGACCTGACGATCGCGTCAGAGTGGTCGATATCATGACGATGAAAGCCCAGATAACCCGACCCTCGGTAAAGCTCATCATCTTACCAGACAATCGTGATGAGGCAGAAGAATCTGCTGCATCCAATTAAAACCTTTGCCGATAGTATTCCACCTCACGAAATCCCACAACATAAATTTACCTATTAAAAAAAAAAAAAAAACAAAAAAAAAACTCGTTTCCTAACAAGCCAACGTAATAAAACCGCACTGCGTTTTTCCTTTTTTGCGTACGCAAACAACCGGCGTTTTTTGCCCGAACCCAAATAAGCAGGCATCTAAATGTCACGCAGAACAAAAATTGGAAATCGATTTCGGTTTTTCCGCAGCAAATTCTATTTGGGTTGTTCTCATACAAGTTGTATGTGCATGAGACAGTTTTGACAGAAAATGACTTGCGTGAGTTTATAGAAAGTTGGCTTGTAATTGCCTGCAGTTACTAGACTGGGGTACGTATCATCGATCAAATAGTTACATTCGCTTTGCTCGCATTACCATGGTGTATATTGTTGTTTGTTGCAACACACCACCGTATTTCATGTACCACATGTATTACGTTTAGCAACGATAACTTTGTAATTTCGCCCTCACAGAAATTTTAGCGCGTTTGAAAATTAGAAAATGTTCATTGTTACCATGTACATACATCAGTTAACTCACCAGGAAGTGCGAGACAAAGGCGAATAGAACTTCTTACGGCTCGCAGCACTGCTTGCTGCTTGCTGCTTTTTTGCATTGGAGTAGGAGAGCTGGTTTTATAAAAAATAGGGCTTGCGGTGATTTAAAAACCCCGCAAGGTCTAAAGGAGTTGGACAAATTCCTTACGGACAACAGTTACATTAGCGGCTACACGCCCAGCAAAGCTGATTTATCAGTATTCGATGCTTTAGGCAAGGAGCCAACTGGTAACTTCCCACGTGTACATCGTTGGTACCGTCATATTGCTTCCTATCAGGCCTGTGAAAGTGCTGCCGGGGTCGGTTCCCCATTATCACAGGCTGCCGGTGGTAAACCTGCAGTTGCGGCTCCTGCTGCTGCGGATGACGACGTCGATGTGGATCTCTTCGGTTCTGACGATGATGAAGAGGATGCAGAAGCAGCACGTATTCGTGAGGAACGTGTTGCGCCATATTCTGCGAAAAAAATCTAAAAAACCCGCGCTAATCGCTAAGTCGTCAGTGCTGTTGGATATTAAGCCATGGGATGATGAGACCGAAATAAAGGAAATGGAAAAACTGGTACGCAGTTTTTGAGATGGAGGGGGTGCCTCCAAGTTGGTGGCAGTTGGTTATGGAGGATGAGAAAGTTTCAATTGAGTTGTTGACTGAAACCATTCAGGTAAAATTCAAGAACTTGTTCAATCCGTCGACATTGCTACCTTCAATAATACCTAAGCTAGGAGACTTCTTAAAGCTCGCGGCGCTGCGAATGGCAGCTGTTCTAATTACAATTCTTATAGCTTGCCTTTTGTTTGGCCTTGACTGGTTTGCAACATTCATCCCAGCCAGTACCGAATTCTTCGTCTAAAATTATATCATATGATGGGCTACTAATTGACGCAGGTATAAGCAATAGAGTATTGGATTTTTATTTCAATAGTTTTGTGTTTTTTCATTGGTTACCAACCAGCACATGTCATTTGTTTTTCGCTTTTCTAAACTATAATTATATCTGTTTAATGTTAGGAGAGAAAACATTATGTCGGCATGAGTTTTCTACCGTCGTATCCATATGCTAATTGCTGACTTCACTGAGTTTATGCATAACAGAATTAAGGGGAAAGGCGGATGAAACCGCTCGAACGGTTATGGGATTTTCAAAAGAGGGCTTGGAACCACCACATAACACAGAACATAACTTTTAAATGAGATTCTAGATATTGCCTATTAAAAATGAGAGCTGGTTTGACAAGTTGTGAGAGGTCTGCGCGGAATACTCTCAATCTTTTGAAACAAGCCTCTGGGCTGACTGGCATCACTACTTTATCTTGGGAACATTTCTTTGGATCCATAATTCAATACTATTCGAATTTGCGACAGGAACATTGTGTTGGTAGTGACACATCTTACAAAAGCCATTAAACCGCGGTATTAATCCTCAAGAAATAGAAGCCCTACAAACAGTACTCGAAGTGACAAGATGTGTGGCTAATTATGATGAATTATCACGTATAGCAATTTGTGGAAACCCGAATTGGGCAGCGTTGAGTTGCCCAGTGCCATTTGTGGCGGAAGGACATATTTTGGAAACACTGTCCGCGCTGGGCAAATCTAAAGAAATAGCAACAGTCCTATGGAACATGATGGCATCAGCTCAAATTATGCCAACTTTTCCGCCTCAGGGATCCCACTGTGCATGCAATCCTCAAACAGAAATCAGACGGAGAAATGGGAAATCGGCTTAAAAATGCTTCGAGGATAATTAATTATTTAGTAAGGATTTATGAACCAAAACCTAGCGTTGGGACACCATATACTGTTGCAGATGCGAAAGGAAATCTCATTGTTTTTTTTGCCTTTTGATAATCGAAGAAGGTCAAAAAAACAAAGGTTGTTTCTAGACTTAATCTGACTGCAAATTGTCCAAACATATTGGTTGGTTTGAATAAAAATCCTTTGGATATTCATCCACGCAGCCAGAGTCCCGATCATCTGCTGAGTATTACGCAATTTGTAATTTTTTGCAGCTCTTTACCGAATTATTCTTAAGCTGCTGTAAATATACTCCATATGGTGTCTAATGCACCGAACATCTCTACCCAAATACTGGGTGTCTCTATTTCAAATAGCCATATGTAGGATGAGATCTGATAAGGTTTTGTAGACAGCTTAGATATAGAGGTAAGCCCAACATCGTCCACTTTGTACGAAAAGGCGAACGATTTAAGTATTTTACGAAGATATATTCAGAAATGAAAGCATCAAAAATAGAGCTACTACGGAATTGTATAACACAGCATCAGCCAAATATTGGGCTTCACGTTTTTGGATGTGACTCTCCAAACAATGCTATAGAAAAACGAAAACTAAACATATCCGATTCAACTAATCACTGGCTTAAGTTCTTACTTATGTTGTTGGAAAATCACTTGTAGATAAAGAAAACGTCAAATACATATGATGTTGAATTGGAACAATAATTCAACGAACGTGTTTGCTTCGGTATTTTACTGTGTTCTTCTGGCCGCACATCAAAAGGAATTTTGCGATATTTGCGTCCCTCGAATGATTTTATATACTGACCTCTTCGGGCGCTTCCATTTAAGCATGCAAAGCATTCGAACATTCCGTACCACACAAATTATTTGCTGGGATGTACGGCAATAGAGCTAGAATTAGCGAGTTTCCATTACACATAAAGGTAAATTCAACAAATCTCTGAAATTTTGTTTATTTATGATTCGTAAACAACTTTGTCATATGACATAAAACAGGAGCTTCTATTTGAAATGCTACTGAAACTTCTCTACAAATCAATATCAAAGCAACCCGCTTTTGAGGTAACCCTTTTAGCATCGGAAGTAATTTGTGTAACTATCGTTGTTTAAGGCAGTGGTTTTCCCGAAAACCAGGATGTTCAGGAATTGGAACAATGCAACATACCACTTTGAGAATATTGTTCGCTCAGGCTCAAACATCTTGAACTTAAAACGACTATTGGCATGGGTTGTTATAAGCAACTCTCAAAAAAAAGGTTAGAATCAACTTGTATGAGGCAATGTTGGCCTGCCTTGGAATATTTAATTGACAATACAAATACAACACGCAATGGCAAACTTACATTTGTGTCCCGATTGAAAACATACATTTATAGGGTCAACTTATGCAGGTGGTAACTGGACTGCTTTCTTCATTGGGAGACAAATTAATTGAAATAATGAGCCGGGATTGCGTTGATGTATGTATGTAAAATGCTTGCAATGTCATGGGTCGTATCCATGTTGGAATTTAATACCATTCTCAGTGCCATGCAATAGTTGGCATACCGCGGATATTTGGCGAATATTATCGAGAACTTGGAGCAATTAGATGAATATTTACGAATCGTGGCCAATGATTACATGTCTTCTGAGGATAACCTGAAATTAAAAGGGAAGGATAATTTAATTGATGGTAATAAGAAATTACAATCAATTTACTAACCTTACCGCTGCTATGCCACCGTACAACCGCGTGGATTTTTTCACAATGACATTTCTCATTCAGGAAATGCCTTTAATAACTAAACAACAAGCAGTGATGCCTACACCTATGGCCGCAATTAATGAGCACTTGACTCACCTGCACCATTTTAGGCCAAAAAGCTAAATGTACCAAATACTCTGGTAGGTCTTTAATAGCAAATAAGACGTTGCTATTCAATGAAATACCAATTACAAAAGTATACCGAATCTTTTACGAACGTATGAGGAGAAAGAGTAGTATTGTCACATACAAGGGAGGGGCAATAACCGATCTAGCCACCAGTGTAATAACCCTGCAAAACGCTCGCGTCAATCCACGTCATTTGACTAGTCATTTTAGAGTCATAGGTTATATTCATATTCACATTTGTATGAGCGTGGGTAAGTTTTGTGACCAAATTTTTTGTAGGAATGTCCACACAATAATCCAGCAAAGTTTTGCACCTTGTTGGTGGAAGCCCAGGGTGGTTTATAGTAAACATCACCACAATTTATAGCAAGTTACTGCAAGTTAAAATACATTAGGGGACACAAAGATAACCCCAAATCTGGAACTTTGTTTCTAGATTTTGTATACCTAATTTTGTATAGCTAAATTTATATACTTTTTTTCTAAATTTTGTATACCTAAATTTGTATACCTGTTTCTAAATTTTGTATACATAATTTTGTATACCTAAATTTGTATATCTGTTTCTAAATTTTGTATACCTGAATTAATTTGTATACCTGGTTCCGAAAAATTTTATAATTCAAAATTTTGAGGTAATCTCGTCACTCAGCCACAACCAGATATTTTTTTTGAAAAATAATCAATACAGACACGTATATAATATGACTTAATGAGTCTAATTGCAGGCATCATGACCCGCTACGGCCAATTGCGCAAGGCATATGAAAAAAAGGCCAGCTATTTCAAGGTCCCATGCCATTTGCGTTCGGCTAGGCATCCGATCCGTTTATGCCCAGTCTACCGTTCAAAGACGCCTGAGGAACGGATGCGCGAAGCTCTTCTGAGCAATTATTGTGGCAATTGCCTCTCCATGGCGCATCGCACGGCTGGTTGCACAAGCAACGGGAGATGTCGACGATGTGGCGAGAAACACCACACCACCCTTCACGTGGATAAGCAAACCAAAGCCTCACGTGAGCCGTACAAGCCGTGGAGCGTACAGGTAGAGGAGGAAGAACGCGATAACCTCGAAGGGGCGTTATCACTATACGCCTCCGATATTGAGGCGGAGGAAATGGGACGAGAAACCACGGAGAGGGAGGGAGATCAGAACTACTGCCCTTCCGACACTCCGATAGACCGGAACCACTGCCCTTCCGACTATCAGGGGGATCGGAACCACGGCTCTTCCGACCCCTGCTACAACATGAGCGCCAACAGTCGAACAGAACTCCTCACCGTCGTCGCCGACAACGAAAACGCCCCCAGCTGGCCAACAACAACACAAATGGCCGTCACGAAGCCATCACGACTAAACTGCTTCGCTCTACGTCGACCGCCGCCGATTCTCGAGGAGTCATTGCCACTCTCCAGCTAAGGACGCCGCAAACGTTCCGCAGTGGACGTACAGGGCTGGACCCCGTCGCCGGACCGGCAGTGCGGCCCATGATATCGATTCCGCCGACTGCTATCGTGAAAATTGAAGCTGGAGGACGACTTCACCTGGTTCGAGCACTAATCGACGTTTGTTCGCCGTCAACTGTTATATCGGCCGACTTGGTCCGGGATCTGCGACTGGACGAAAACCGAGTGGGTAGCCAGACAGGCTGTGTGGTGTGTCTGCGGGGAAGCACGGCGATAACAAACGCATTGCGACCCATGCCGTCGTCACACCACATTTCCACCGAGTGGCGCCTAGTCTCAGCCTGGATCCAGCCATCGCGACGGTGTACACACACATATGTCTCGCCGATCCAAAATTTTACGTCGCGTCGCCAGTTCACCTCATTCTCGGGGCAGACGTATATGCCGATATCATGCTCGACCAAGTGCTGCCAGCGTCATTCGGTCCACTCTTGGCGCAAAGCACAATCTTCGGATTTGTGCTCTCTGGAGTATCCCGCGCCTAAAATGTCGTAGATAGACATAAATATCCAACAAAAAGGAATTAATTTCGAATTTGAATTTAAATTATGAATTTTGTAATAATGAATATTTTGTACTGTTGAACTCATGCGTACAGTTTTTCCATCCCCAAATCTCTTATCTTTCTTCCTCTAGATATTGTCTACTCTAGCAGCAGGACAAGACGAGGTTGCGTACCGCAAGGGGGCCGGCATGTTTAGGCCAGCAGGCTAACCCCAAGGGAAAATTAAGGGTCGGCCACCCTAATGCAATCTAATACAAAACCGCTTATTTGTTACGGCCGTTAGCACTTATACTAAAAGAAAAAGTGATGGTTCGTTAAGTTACCCCGCCAAAGGCCTGTTAGTTTTGGGGGTAAACGGAATGCGTGGAAAGGAAACTCTTTCACTTGGATTAAAACCGCAGCAGTTTACGCACGCTCGAACGTCTTGAAGCCGCAAGTTTAAGCGACATCAAACGTCACACCGCCAGAAAGTAGAGTTCCTGAATATATTAAAGGTAACATTGTAGCAATTGCATGCTTGCTCCTTTAAACTCTCTCTCTGTTAATTTCCACTACGTATTTTATGAAATAAAGTCTATTGAAATTTTAATATTAATCACTGCCTTTCCATCCTAACCTCCATCGAGAGAAACTAGTCTGGAATCCGCCAGCTCAAGTTTTCATTAGTTAAGGCGAAAAAAGAGGAAGAAAATAAAAACACCAAAAGGGTTTCGTATTAGTAAAAAGGAATTCACAGTGTGCTTTTATTTATATAAATACAACAAGTGTTAAGAAATGGTTTAACAAATGTTGTGTAAAATGATATATATGTAATAATAATTATGAAAATTTGCACTTACGTGAACGTGTGATTACGTGTACCTTTGCTGGCTGCTGGATTTAAAGAGGACGATCCTCTTTGCGACATGAGCCGATGAACCCGCGATACAGCTCCTTCGTTGGGTTTCCCGGCAACAAAGTTGCTATACCGCGGGCTCACAGCGGTAAAAATCTAAGATACATGCGTACTACCACTCACACGTGCCTGTGTGTATTAGTGATCACAAGCATATGTGGGTGATAGTAAACGAAGGAAAATAACTAGGAAAATTATGTTACGAGGGAAGGGAGATATATTTAGGCCTGTGGCCTAAACACTGCTGCTCTGCTTCGGCCATGACTTTCTTAGAAGCTGCCTGAGCGTATTCTCTCCACCTCGCTGCCTGCTTTGTCTGCTTTTTGACTTTGGCGGTGTTTTTTGAATCGCCTGCGCTTTGGCGACTAGCACGAGTCATATGCGTTGAACGGAATTTTTTTTTTTGACCGATCAACGACCCTTTTTTTTGCGACTGAACTGCAACTGTAGAAGTACTGTTTTGCCAACTTCACTTTATTGCACGGCTTGCCTATTGTTCTTCAATTCGGCTGCAACTTACATAAGCTTGATTCAATTTGTATTAAGGTTCGGCAGGTTGAGCCCCCAAATGTAAAGATATGCAATTAATAACGTTTATTATTCAATTCCAAGTTGAGTATTCAAAAATAAGTACAATTAAAGTGGATTACAATTAAAGTAGGTTGGTACAGCGAATAACTATAGTAATGATGGCTGCTTTGGTCGACGGCTGATTGCGACTGCCTGTCCGCTCGCTATTAGTTTTTTCTCCGAGCTACTTTACTCAGGCTGCGCGCTCTTTATTCGCCTTGAGTGTTTTACGTTTGCGGTGCCATATGTGTTGGTATATGCGTGCTGTCACAGTGCCTCCTCACCCGGCTTACATACATTTCAGAGCAAGGGGAAAAAGTGTCAATAAAATATGACACTATGGCAGCATTGCCTCAAACAAGTCCAATTTTCACATTCATTCTGTAACAGATGTCGCAGTGTTGTGAATATCAATTGGCAAGAACCAGAATAGAAGTATGAATAATGAAGACAAACAAAAAACCGCTGTGATGACTGAATGGTTATAGCAGCGGCGCCTAAACGTTGCCGATGAAGGAATTTAGCAGTTCCGAAATGGATCTATACAACGAGCTTTGGCAGCTGTCTAAATTTTTTCTTTCTTCTATTCTAATTTAATAATTTTTTCAATTAAGAAAAAATTTATCATAACAATAATAATGATAAAATAATTATTGTTAGGCCTTGAGCTCGATTCGAACCCGCGATCTTACAAATCAGTAGGCCGATATAACGACAAAAATTGTTAATACATCTCAGAGCACGGAGAAAGTGTCAATAAAATATGACACTATGGCAGCATTGCAATCAAACAAGTCCAATTTTCACATTCATTCTGCAACAGATGTCGCAGTGTTGTGAATATCAATTGGCAAGAACCAGAATAGAAGTAGGAATAATGAAGACAAACAAAAAACCGATGTGATGGCTGCATGGTTATAGCAGCGGCGCCTAAACGTTGCCGATGAAGGAATTTAGCAGTTCCGAAATGGATCTATACAACGAGCTTTGGCAGCTGTCTAAATTTTTTCCTTCTTCTATTCTAATTTAATAAGTTTTTCAATTAAGAAAAAATTTATCATAGCAATAATAATGATAAAATAATTATTGTTAGGCCTTGAGCTCGATTCGAACCCGCGATCTTACAAATCAGTAGGCCGATATAACGACAAAAATTGTTAATACATCTCAGAGCACGGAGAAAAAGTGTCAATAAAATATGACACTATGGCAGAATTGCGATCAAACAAGTCCAATTTTCACATTCATTCTGCAACAGATGTCGCAGTGTTGTGAATATCAATTGGCAAGAACCAGAATAGAAGTATGAATAATGAAGACAAACAAAAAACCGCTGTGATGACTGAATGGTTATAGCAGCGGCGCCTAAACATTGCCGATGAAGGAATTTAGCAGTTCCCGAAATGGATCTATACAACGAGCTTTGGCAGTTGTCTAAATTTTTTCTTTCTTCTATTCTAATTTAATAAAATAATTATTGTTAGGCCTTGAGCTCGATTCGAACCCGCGATCTTACAAATCAGTAGGCCGATATAACAACAAAAATTGTTAATACATCCCAGAGCACAGGGAAAAGTGTCAATAAAATATGACACTATGGCAGCATTGCCATCAAACAAGTCCTATTTTCACATTCATTCTGCAACAGATGTCGCAGTGTTTGTGAAAATCAATTGGCAAGAACAAGAATAGAAGTAGGAATAATGACGACAAACAAAAAACCGCTGTGATGGCTGAATGGTTATAGCAGCGGCGCCTAAACGTTGCCGATGAAGGAATTTAGCAGTTCCCGAAATGGATCTATACAACGAGCTTCGGCAGTTGTCTAAATTTTTTCTTTCTTCTATTCTAATTTAATAATTCTTTCAATTAAGAAAAAATTTATCATAATAATAAAATAATCATTGTTAGGCCTTGCGCTCGATTCGAACCTCTTACAAATCAGTAGGCCGATATAACAATAAAAATTGGTAAAATTTTTATTCTTTATCCTATGCATTCAATTTTACTCTTGACATTTATTAATTGTTTCGAGGAGGTGCTGTTTTGCACCACCTGTTTTGAAATAAAATAAAACAAGTATAATGTAGAGCACTTTATTGTTTCGTGATCACAGCAGAAGTGACGTCCAAAGTTTTACAATATTTTGTCTTAGCTATGAATTTGATCTCATAGCAGGAATGAAAATGAATAAATGTTACAACAAATATTTAATGCATTGTGTTAAGAGTAACAGTTATACATATTAGAAAAGGTTTAAAATATATTATGTGTTGTGCTGAGGGAATAACCGTTAGGTATGCATATTATCATCCCATTTAGTGATGTAAACGAAATAAGAAATTAGTGCTGCTTCGAATATCGGGACTGCTCGGAACATCCTCCCCCCGTTGGCAGGTTTAGGCTTTCAACTGCTTCAGTCTCAATCGGAAGCACAGCAACTTTTCTTACTCCTCGCTTAACTAGTCCATTGGAAGTTTTGATCGTTATAACACGAACCACACCATCAGCGCCGCGAATCAGATTTTCCACACGCCCTAGTCGCCATTTCATGGATGGAAGGTTTTCGTCTTTTAAAATTACCATGTTTCCAGCCTGAATGCCTCCTTTTGACCTTTGCCACTTGACCCTCTCCTGCAACAGTGACAGGTATGAGGTACTCCATTTTTTCCAAAATACCTGTTGCATATGGCATATGCGCTGCCATCGGTTTAAATGACTGATTTCAACACCGGTAACGTCTGGTTCAATTAGGTTCGTAAATGGAGCGCCTATGAGGAAATGAGCTGGCGTGAGCACGTTCAAATCTTCTGGATTTTTTGAAATGGGACAAAGTGGACGAGAATTAATTATCGCTCCGATTTCACACACAAGGGTTCGGAGCTCTTCAAATGTTAAAATTGATAAACCAACGGTACGTAGAAAGTGGAATTTCGCTGACTTAACTGCAGCCTCCCATAGTCCGCCGAAATACGGAGATCGAGCTGGAATAAATTTCCAAGCGATGCCTTCTGAGATGCATTGATTCATTATTTCTGTCTTATGTGAGTTGCTTGAAAACAGTTGTCTTAATTCTTGCAGCTCGTTTTTGGCACCAACAAAGTTCGTTGCATTATCTGACCAAATGGTGTGTGGTTTGCCTCTTGTGCAAATGAAGCGTTTGAGGGATGCCAGAAATGATGACGTGGTAAGATCTGGAACAAGCTCTAAGTGGCAAGCCTTCTTGCTAAAACAAATGAAAATGCATTTTATCGGTGCCCTTGTGCGAACTTCCGATTTGTAATAGAATGGCCCACAATAGTCGACGCCAGTTGTGAAAAGTGTTCGGTTTGCTTGCAGTCGGTCGGATGGTAGGTTGCCCATAATATTCTCATAGATCTTGGGTTTCAAACGGAAACAGCGAATGCATTTGTTTATGACGCTGGACACAGCCTTTCGACCGCCAATTGGCCAATACTGCTGTCGAATCGAAGCTAATACGCTTTGAGGGCCTGCATGTAGATATTTTTGGTGCAAATATTCGATCATTGCGTTTGTTACTGGGTGATTCTTTGGCATCAAAATTGGGTGTTTTGCTTCAAAATTTAATGATGAGTTTTGCAAACGCCCACCAACTCGAAGAAGCCCAAATGTATCAACGAATGGATTTAATGACTTGAGCTTGCTTGATGAATTGAGTTCCTCATTGGATCGTAGCGCCTTGAACTCAGCTGCAACATGAATTTGTTGAATGTTACGAATGAGCATGTGCGTACCCATTTTGATATTTAGCGGAGTCAGTGGTTGATTATCAAGGGGAATATTCCGCGATCGGGGAAAGTAGAAGTAAACGTATGCAAATATACGCTGCAATTTATCAAAGGAGTTGTGGTACTTGCAGTCGAGTGCCACCTCCCGCAGTTTGCAAGTAAGTAAAGATCTGCGCCGTCGTTCAGGCAAATCGGTTAGAAAAACCATGTTGTTTGGCCAAAACGAAACCTCTCTCTTGTAAGAAATGTTGGACCACTGCTCGACAGTTTAGATGCCATTAGTTCATTGGGGGTGCATCCCCTTGAAAGTATGTCTGCCGGATTTAAAGAAGTAGGCACGTGATGCCAAGCAATACCTTCTGTTAAACCTTGTATCTGGCTTTCTCTATTCGATACAAAAACGTTAAAATTTGAAGGTTGCTCTCGCAGCCAGAATAGAGTAACCATTGAGTCTGACCAGCAATGAACCCTATGAGGATGTGGAAAATCTTGCGATATGGGTACCACGAGTTCCGCAAGCAATAAGGCTGCACACAATTCTAACTTAGGAACAGTTATACTCTTTAGGGGTGAGACTCTCGACTTTGCACAAAGCAAGTAAGATTTCAAAACACCATCACATTTTGAACGAATATAAACCCAGACACCAAACGCTGCTAATCTCGCGTCACAGAATGCGTGAATCTTCCAAGTTGACTAAGGAGTTAGTACATAACGAGGAAATTTAATGCTGCTGACTAGGGCGAATTTTGCTTGAAAATCAGTCCAAGAAGTTTGTAATGATTGGGGCAAGGCTTCGTCCCAATGTAACTTTGCTTTCCAAAGGGTTTGCATAAAAATTTTTGCCTTTGTAATGACTGGCGAAACTAAACCAAGCGGATCATAAAATTTAGCAATATACGAAAGTATTGCACGTTTCGTAGTGCGTGAGCTGCATATTATAGGCGAAAAGGAGAATAAGAAATATTCTGTCTTTGGATCCCAGACAAGGCCAAGGGTTTTTGCAATATAAGTTCCATCATGGATCTTGAGTAGGCTTTCACGCTCTGAGTCATTTACATCATGCAGTGTACCAGTTTCGTTTGAGCACCATTTACGAATATTGAATCCTCCGCGTTGAAGTAAACCCTTTACTTGATGCCTTATTTCAATTACTTCTTGTATGGTATTTCCACCTGATAAAAGATCATCAACATAAAAATCTCTTCTAAGTATTTTCGCACCTTATGGATATGACTCTTCTTCATCATATGAAAGTTGATGCATAGCGCGTATTGCTAAAAAGGCAGCAGATTTTGTACCATAAGTGACAGTGTCTAACTTATATATCTGCAGTTCATCGAGTGGATGCTCGCGCCATAAAATACATTGAAGATATTCGTCCGGAGGTGTCACTCGTACACATCGGTACATTTTACAAATATCTCCACACAAAGCGAATTTACGAAAACGAAATTGTAAAAGGGTTTTGAAAAGTGTCGGCTGAATAGTTGGGCCAGTTAACAGTAAATCATTAAGAGAATAGCCTGTGGTAATTTTTTCAGAACCATCGAATACGACGCGAAGTTTTGTCGTAGTGCTGCTTAGCTTCTGCACGCAATTATGTAGAAGAAAAAATGTTGGTGTTGTTGTTGTACGCGATTTTGCTAGCGACATATTGTTTAACGATGCATACTGATTCATAAAGGAATTATACTGAATTCTCAAGTCATGATTTTTTTCCAATTTTTTTTCTAAGTTTTTGAATCTGTAGAAAGCATGATTGTAGGAATCGCCAAGAGCATTAAGGTTTGTTTTTGCTGGCAAGCGTACTGAATACTCTCCAGATTCTAAACGAGAAAAGTTGTCCTTGAAATGGCGCTCACACCACTCATCATCTTCATCTGGTGGGGCAGCGGAATCGAATCGATTCTCTATTTCCCAGAATCGTTTCACAATGTCGTTCAAAGAGTTGTTGGGTTGTTGTTCTTCAGCTATGTTTTTGCTGCAAGCAGCTAGAGTTGCTGGTTTTTTATTGACATATGAAACGCCACCAGAGACAACCCAACCCAATTGAGTTTTTTGGAGTATGGGCAAATTCGCAGCTAGGCGAATTTGGCCAACGCACATCAGACCAAAAAATAAACCCGCTCCAATAAGCAAATCTATTCGCTGTGGTCTAAAGAACAAAGGGTCAGCCAGGTTAATATTCGATGGTATTTTTCATTCGGAAGAAAGACTGAAGTTTGGGTGGTAATCTGTTATGCTGGAAGTTACCACAGCAGTGAACGAAGTATTGTAGGTTTTATGTTGCGACTGTGCGAAAATGTCGATCTCCTTTTCGGCGGCAAAACTGGATTCGCCAATCCCGGAGATTAAAAATGATGGTTTTTTGAATGGAAGTTGCAGCTGATTTGCTAAACGAGTAGTGACGAAATTTATTTGAGAGGCCGAATCGAGAATGGCTCGACATGGTACAAATAGCCCAGAACGATTTTTTACTGACATTATAGCCGTAGCTAGTACCACATTACCTTTGACGCACGATTCCGAGGCCTTGGGCGTTAGATTTGTCGATAACGTTGAAATTAGTGTTTGCTGTGACATGGTTGTGCCTTCAATTACTGACGTATTTGAGGGCGTTGACGACGAAGTAGAATTCAAATGAAGCAGCGAATTATGCCTGGATGAGCAATGACGGCAATTACCGGACTTACATCGTTGTAAACTATGGCCCTTGGGCAGACAGTTTAAGCAAAGTTGTAGCCGTTTGGCTTCTTTATAGCGTAAATTTAGAGACAGGTTCAAAAATTTTAGGCAACTATTTATGTAATGGTCTTTGGAATCACAAAATACGCATGATATAGAACTACTTGAAGATGCAAATAAAACATTTTAGGTGCCTTTATTGGCATTCGAATTTTTGCTCACCTGGTTACTAGTAGATTGTGTTACCTTAGCACTTTGCAAATTTTCCATCATGCGGCATCGCTTCTCCAAAAACGATGTAAATAAAGCCACGTTTGGCAATGCTTGTGTAGGCAAGTCTTCTTCCCACTTTTCCTGCGTTTTTTGATCAAACTTTCTAGCGACAAGATGTATGAGTAATCCATCCGAAATTTCTTGCGGTGTTGCCAAGGTGTTGAGAGCGCGAAGATGTGAATTGAATTTGTCGCTTAATTCACGCAAATCAGTATCAGAGCTTTTATCAACCATCTTGAATCCAAACATCGCCTTTATATGCTCCTGAAAAATAAGCAATTTGTTATCAAACCTGTTTTTTAGAAGCGACAGGGCCTTGTTACAATTTTCTTCCACTGGTTCGAGTGAGGATATTGTTTCTAAAGCAGCTCCTTGCAAGCTAGCGCGTAGATGTTGAAGTTTTTCCACTTTGCTCAATTCAAGATCTTTGTCGATAACGCTGGTAAACATGGCGAAGTAGTTAGGCCAATCGATATATGCCCCACTAAAATTTGGTATTTTCAAATCCGGAAGTCGAGATTTTCGTAAGGATGAGAATAAAGTAGTTGGCGAATCTTCCGTTGGGAAATTTCTCGCTGTAGATGAATATCTTGCGCTTGTTTTTTTGTGCAAATTGAGTTCGCGCGACAGCTTGGCCTTGACTTCTAGGTACACGTTAAAAAATTCTGCTCGGCTTGTTGCTTCGAGTTCGTACGGATCAGCTTCTTCTAGAATCGATTGCACGTGGTTGAATCTGCCGTATATGCTCTCCACGTACTCCATGTGGACAGAAAGTTCAGCTTCATCCAGCTCATTAAGACGATCCGCCGATAAATTTTTGTTTAACTCAATTAGTTGATGTGTTATTGACGTAGCCTTTCTTTTATTGAACGTGATTACTTCAAAGTTGTTCATCATTGCATTCGCTGGCGTTGTGTCAGCACTTTTCTTCAACTTGCTACCCTTTGTCATGGTGGCTGATTGCACGGCAATAATTCCAGCTTTGTACCAAATTTAATTAAATTAAAACGTGAACAAATTTTTACTTGTTCGCAAAGTAACCCGATCACGTCTGGGTCACCAAATGTTTCGAGGAGGTGCTGTTTTGCACCACCTGTTTCGAAATAAAATAAAACAAGTATAATGTAGAGCACTTTATTGTTTCGTGATCACAGCAGAAGTGACGTCCAAAGTTTTACAATATTTTGTCTTAGCTATGAATTTGATCTCATAGCAGGAATGAAAATGAATAGATGTTACAACAAATATTTAATGCATTGTGTTAAGAGTAACAGTTATACATATGAGAAAAGGTTTAAAATATATTATGTGTTGTGCTGAGGGAATAACAGTTAGGTATCCATATTATCATCCCATTTAGTGATGTAAACGAAATAAGAAATTAGTGCTGCTTCGAATATCGGGACTGCTCTGAATTTATAATAAATAAATAAATTTTCCT
Source organism: Eurosta solidaginis (assembly GCF_040869045.1). NCBI lineage: Eukaryota > Metazoa > Arthropoda > Insecta > Diptera > Tephritidae > Eurosta > Eurosta solidaginis. The sequence goes on along the minus strand of NC_090324.1, from coordinate 83,758,864 downwards.
TATTTAATTAATAGCTATTTTAACAATTTATTTCTAAAATTTTAGTTTTTGTGTTACTTTAGAATTTTTTCATTTCTAATTTAGATATTTAAAATTTGTTCTTAAAAAAAATTCTAATTTTATTTTTTTCAAATTAATAGTTAAGTACACTTTTATTTTCTTTTGTCTAATTATACTTGTTTGTTTAGTTAACATTATTAAAGTCTAAGAAAATGTTTGTTCTTAAAGGAACAATTTGTTTAATTTAAAATATTATTTTTTTTCAACTTACGATATATTTTAAAACTAATTTTTTGCCATTTTCAATGATAGTGTTAATGTCCTTTTTTTCAAAAACAAATTTCGTTAGATTTTAATCATTAAAAGTTTTTTAATAAGACATTTTAATTTTCTTCGTATTTACTTTTTTTTGACATTTTTCTTCTGCTTAAATTATTTTCTAAAATCTCCTATTGTAATAAAAAAAATCCAATACAAAATAGAATTTTTGCCAATGGCGAAGCGTCTCCTGGCCGCTCAATTTATTCTAAAAATGTATACTTAGTTGCTGCTACTCCATCTTGTTGCCGAAAATCAAGATTATCTGTGTTGCTACCATAAATTTCTTTGTTGGTTTGCTAGTCTGCCGGTGTTTAATTCCACTTCACCTGCTCGCCATTCACGCCCAGTGCTGGGGTCTTGTTGCTGTTATTTTCAATTCTCCTTCCGCTGCTAGTCTAAGCTGTGTCCAATATTATTTCACTCAAATATGCATCCAAACCGCCATTAATTAATATAGTATGCTGTGTTTTTTATAGAATTTTTGTTGGCCTTGCCCACAAGTGGGAACATTCGTTGAACTTTTGAGCGTGAAGATCAAAAATTTTTGTTTTCAGGATAAGAAAGGAATTTGTTCCTTTTGCCTTATTGACCGATTCTTAAATTTACTTTTTCAACTATGAAAAGTGAAATAATTAAATTTACTTTTTCCTTAAACTTTGCAGGGTCTCCTCCAGTCAGATCGTTTTAGCAGTTATGCTGATATTTGATCTGAACTGGCAGGATCTTCCTCCAGCTAGATCTTTAGCAGTTTTGCTAATTTCGATCTAGACTGGCAGGATCGCCATGTAAAGAAGGCGAATCCTGCTTGTTTATTAACGCGACAGGTTCCTCTGACCAGCTAGATCTTTAGCAGTTTTCTTAATTCTGATCTAGACTGGCAGGATCGCCATGTAAAGAATGTTAAACAAAATAATTAAGTGACGAACGCAGATGAGTAGCGTTTCATAGAAGTTGTTAATTGTTCTTTATTGACGAAATTCATTACTATTTATACAAAAGTTCTTAACCTATACATATATACATACTTACATTTATATTTACATACTAAAGGTGCATGACTCAATAGTGAGGAATGGTTTGTCAGCAAATTATTATATTGACCTACATATTGTCAATATGATTCCCGCTTGAGCAGTTTGGTATGACGTATCAATATATTGGGCGACTTGGCAAATGCGAATGAACTCATGGTAGTTATCTGGGTCAATGAACGTATATTTGTAATGTTAAGCGTGTTTAAAGTGAGATGAATTCCACACGATACTACACTAGTCACCCAGGGGTATGAAAATTACCCTCTACACAACTAAAGACTCTCCTGAATTAAAAAAAGTCATAGTACTATATTATATAATATTTTTTATTGATAAGCAGGTTGTTTAATTAAACACCAAGCAATTACACGGAAGTATATCCGCACCACCTGAAAATATGAGTGCCACTGCGCATACGTAACATTTTATTATTATGTATAAACAAATAAAAAAATTTGCAATCAAATAATATTGCGACTATAAACTGAGATATAACCTATCCTATCTCTCAAGTTAGATCAAACTACATACGGGGTGAAAAACAAATTCAAAATCGGTTCAGTAGTTTAGGAGTCCATCGCGCACGAAAATGTTGTGACACGTGTTTTTTATATATTAAGATAGTTACTATAATTTTACAAACTAACACAATTATACTTTTAGATAAAGATCGACTTTTATCTGACGTATCCTGGAGAGGATCTACTATTGTAAACTAAATGGGATATATTCAGAAATAAAAATGACTGCACCTGAAACAACGTGCTTCATTCATTTTCTGCTTTTAATCATAGGAGATTTGATACCAGTTGGTAACGAGCACTGGGTCCGTTTTATTCTCTTATCTAAAATAATTAACTTCCTCTTAAAGTCACAGTATTCATGTAATGAATTAACTGAGCTGAAAAGTTTGATTCAGGATCGCCAAGCAATTTATATTAACCTATACGGTAGCTTAAAACCAAAGCACCATTTTCTTGTACATTATGCCGGGGCAAAAATTTATCTTTCTAATACAATGCAAGGGTAAATCCCCCATATTCGCTAACTATAAAATCTGGAATCAAATTTTCTAAATTTTTGCTCGACCATGAAAATTAATTTGAGCCGTTTTAGTTTTAAGAAATCAGAAATATTAGACTTAACAAGCGAAGCGAATTTTCATAAAATAGATGAAAACCCTGCTATTAATTAAAAAGAAGCCGAGATCATTACTGAGCTGAGTTAAAAAGACACACAATACAAAAGTAATTTTTATTTAGCTACTGTTAACAATAACATTGAGTTGTACAAAACTAAGATGTATCTTCATAAAAACAATGAAGTCTTCATTTTATACTATCCGATATGTATACACAAATTTAGCGAACATTTTCAGTCATTCGAAGTAGGCGTTAAGACTGATAAAATTGTAATTTTAAACATTTCATCTTTTGTAACACCTCCCCTACACTTATATTCTGTAAATAGTGGCAAAACTTATGTAAAATTAAAAAAAGTTATAAATTTATGTATAAGCATTGTACCGAATTTATACCTAATTCAAAAGCTATCAAATAAATCCGCAAGTTCATATGCAAGTAATGATGGATGTTTTTTTAGTGGGTGTGATGGTGAAAAACAAATTGGTTGTGGGGAATATAAAAATTATAATGGTTCAATGTTAAATTAAGTACGTTATACCTTAATTCGAACTGTAGACAACCTTAAATTTACAATGCACTATTTTATTTTAAGAGTGTACCCTTTTAAAATAAATACTAATCAATGTTAATTCAAGCATGAATCACCTTAAATTAAAAGTTGTAAATGTTATAATTCCAATATAAAATCAACATTGCCCATACTTCGATTAACAATTTTCCACCTTAACCGGAAATCCTGATGGTTTATTCTTGATTTAACTTTGTTTATGCTTGATTTTACAATGTTTTACCCTGAGTGTAATAGCACAGGAAAAAGTGTTCGGCTGGATTGTGACAGGCCGTACAGATGCGGTTGACTCAAATAAAACCTTAGTTTCCTATTTCAACGAGGTTACTTTAGAAAAACAGCTGGCGGCTTTTTGGGAGATAGAGGAAATTCAACACTGACACTTACTGCGAGGAGTTATACAAATCCACAACTGTTCGGAACAACGATGGCAAATACGTAGTTTCCTTACCTTTCAGGAAAGAATTTAGCCTAGGTGCCTCTCTAAGAAGTGCGTGTTCTCAATTTTATCGCAATGAGACAAGATTAGCTAAAAATGCCGACCTACAAACAGAATACAATAGAGTTGTATCTGAATACGAAACCTTAGGGGATATGAAGGAGGGAAGTACAACAACAAAGGTCAGAGTAGTATTCAATGCATCTTGTCCTACCACGAACGGCAAAAGTCTAAATGATGCCTTATATCCAGGTCCGATTCTTCAATCCGACCTAAAAATTATTATAATACGTTGGCGGCTGTTCAAATACGTATTTAACAGCAACATAGAAAAAATGTACCGCCAGATATGGGTCAATGAAGACCAAACAAAATATCAGCGAATAATTTTTCGCAAATGCCTCAAAAACCCAATTAACATTTACGAATTGAAAACGGTAACCTTTGGAGTTAACTGTTCTCCATACCTTGCGATTCGGACGCTGCACCAACTCGCTGATGACGTGGAGACATCGCATCCAATGGCAGCAGATATCCTGCGAAATTGTATGTACGTTGATGACGTACTCGCCGGTGGACACAGCATCGAAATTGCAATAAAGGCAAGGACGAAATATCACCGGCGTTACAATCGGCAGGTTTCCCATTGCGGAAATGGACGTCCAACTGCAAGAAAATTCTACAGGGTATACCGAAGCAACACTTATTAAGCGAGGATTTTCTTGAGCTTGAAGACACCAGCACGGTAAAAGCACTCGGTATCAGGTGGAACGCCCATTTCGACTACTTCTACTTCACAGCGAAACCCTTTGAAAATAACCATAAAATAAAAAAAATAAATGTAAGGCGCGATAACCTCCGAAGAGATCTAAGGCCGAGCTTCTCTTCCAATTTGCGTCGTGCTCCTCTTGATTTTTCCTACAAATTGGCCGGATGGGACCTACATGATTTTATGCCGACTCCGAACGGCATCTGCAAGGCAGATGAGTTTTCACTGAGAGCTTTTCGTGGCAGAAATACACCCGGAGCGCTTGCCAACCACTGCCGAGGGGCGACCCCGCTTAGAAAAATTGTCGTCTAATTGAAAAACCTTATTTCTAAAATTTTTGATGTTGCTTTTCCCGGGGTTTGAACCCAGGGCATCCGGTGTGGTAGGCGGAGCACGCTACCATCACACCACGGTGGCCGCCAAATGAAAATAACCATGCCGTAACAAAAAGGTCAATATTTCCTGCGATCGCAAAACTGTTTGACCCTCTTGGCTGGCTGGTACCAGTCATAATATCAGCCAAGATGATAATGCAAAATATTTGGTTAGAAGGGACAGGCTGGGATGAAGACGTGTCTGAAACCACGTTACATCGGTGGCAATCGTTCATGGCAGACTACGAGAAAATCAACGATAAACGCATACCGCGATGAATTCATTATAGAAGAAAGGAAAACATCCAAATAAATGGCTTCAGTGACGCCTCGGAAAAGACATACGCGCCACGGTCTTCCTAAGGGTACAAACAAAGGATCAAGTTTTCACCAACCTGCTGATGGCCAAGACGAGAGTAGCCCCGGTCAAAACTATATCCTTGCCTCGACTCGAACTCTGCGGTGCAGTTATACTAGCAGAAATAATAGAAGTTGTGATTGAAAATATGAAACATTCAAAAATGCAAATAACCCTCTGGACAGATTCAACTATAGTGCTGGCATGAATCCGAAAACCACCATGCTCGTGGTCGACGTTCGTGGCACACCGAATAAAAAAAGTAGTGGATAAAGTGGGAAGTTAAGTATGGCGACACGTAGACTCCGCGTCAAATCCGGCAGATTTGGCGAGCAGAGGCCTCCTCGCTTCGGATCTAATCGACAATTCCTTTTGGTGGCAGGGACCTTCTTGGTTACAAGAAGACAGCGAAAATTGGCCAACACAAGAGAAGATTACAACACAAATATTGAGGAAAAGAGGGTAAAGGTTCACGCAACATCTGTTAATAATGATTCTAATATCCTTGAGGTGTTGTCCAACTTTTCAAGGGCCTTTCGGGTTATATCATACATTTTTCGGGTTTTCCATAGAATACACCCGAAAACTAAAGCTTCTTTCAAAAGGCAGTCTCATTTAATAGCATCTGATGAAATAAAAACAACGACAGAAGGATTTATAGCAATATGCCAAAGGCAATACTATCAAGAAGAGTACGCAAATTTGAAGTCAGGGAAATTAATTGATGGGAAGAGTGAGATTTTACCCTTAAACTCATTTATCGATACTGAAGGTATCATCAGAACTAGAGGGCGCGTCGACGCATCCCAAGACATGTCCTACAATGAGCGTCACTCCATTATCCTTCCATACAATTGTAGGTTAACCAGACTCCTAGTCGAATGCATACAAAAGATCTCCCTCCATGGAGAAAACCAGCTGATGCTGTGCCTTATGTGCCGTTTAAGGCATTTCTGCGTGAAGCAAGGGACGACACATTGAATAAATATAGCCATCACACTTTAGAATGGCACTTTATACCGCCAAGCGGTCCTCACATGGGAGGTTTGTGGGAAGCGGCGGTAAAAAGTTTTAAGGCCCATTTTAAAAAGATCGCGACCGATCATAAATATACTCTTGAAGAGTTTACAACCCTCTTATGTCGAATTGAGGCCTGCCTCATCTCTAGGCCTCTCAGTCCCTCATCCGATGACCCCTCCGACCTAGAGCCGCTTACTCCAGGCCACTTTTTCGTGGGTGGACATCTTTTAGCTCCACCTGAACTCGATTTTAGTGAAAATCCTGCCTCAATCGTAAACCGATGGCAAAAGATCAAAGCCCTTCATCAAACATTTTGCAAGAGATGGAAATCGGAATATCTCACCGAAACATCCACAGTCCAACTTAAAACCCGGTGACCTAGTCGTCATAAAGGAGGATAACCTCCAACCAAACGAGTGGAGAATGGAGAGAATCGTCAGCACACATCCAGGTCCTGATAACCGTGTACGTGTTATTGACGTCAATACAATTAAGGGACAAATTAGCAGACCAATCACGAAACTGGTACTACTTCCGCCCAACGACAAGGAAAATTTGCTTTAATAACCCAGCTCTCGTTCCCCCGATCGAGGCCAACAAAACCCTAACGCAGATTCACTATCTGCCACAGAATACTTCTTCCAACAATTGCGTTAGTGCGCCGTTGCCACCACGCAATTGTTCAGAAAATAATTAAATGTAGGAATTGATCTCAGAATTTTAGTCATATCGTCACCGGAACATCCCCGTACTTCTCCCATCTCACCGTGCGTATTCGTCACACAGCTGATGTCACGTTGTTTAAACTCTTTCCACATTATTAAATAAATTATAAATTAAAAATTGCTTCAAATAATTGTTTTCATACATTGAAAGCAATAAGGGCTATGTCCGCTTAAAACTCATACAACCATGCAACATTTGCTAATTCGTTGTGGTTCTATAAATAGAAAGCAAAGCAACAACACCAGTTTCTCTGAAACCGCCCTACCAATGCATAACTTTACCACATGATGACATGCGAAGTATGTACTATGATAAAGGAAAATATGCGAAAGATAGGCAAAACTACCTCACCACCTGGCATATGGCCCATAACCATATATAAGTAGATCGCATCTGGAAAAGCAAAATGTGATTGTACAATCCAATCGGGCTTGGCATGCGCTAGAAGGTGACGTTCTTCCCAAAAGAAAGTCGAGTTGGGTCGTCTCATCATTGCAAAGTTGGAGTCGCTTCATGGCAAAGACCTGTCGTGAGGATTTATGTCGTCCTAAGTGTACTCCACCAAAAGCTCCGACTCTGGTTAATTTCATAAAACCAAATAATACGCAGAATCGGAATCGGCATTAACTATGAAGGTTCAACAATGCATGCTAAATCTCATCCAAATATATTTAATCGTGCCACAGTAACCGACACCAAAGGACAAATATCTAAACATCCAGCTATATGTGTACCAAATTTTACTCGCGTCTGTTCAAAGGTTTTGGCGTTAAGTCACAAAGTCAAAGATCTTGAACATATAGGCAGCCAAAAATAAAAATTCCTACAAGCTTGTTGTCATATAACTCAAAAAAATCATATAAATATGATTGGAACGCACATGCCTAAGAAACACTAAGCGATGTTTCTATACACTAAAAAATTCGCTAACCGTCTCTAGCCTTCATCTTACCCTGAATAAGCGAAAACGCTTAACCTAAGCTACTGACGTTTTTGCTTTAGAAAAATTTCGTTTAAATGACGCATGATTTCTATTGTTTATATTCAACTGCATAAACACCTAACCAACCCATGGGTGTCACCGGATTTATACTCCATTCAAGGGTTTGTGGTAGCAAAACTTCATTTCTTGCAATTCTAAATCACAATTACATTAAGATTGTGTACTTGAATATTACGCGTAGTTATTTTATGAAAATGAGTCATGATGTTAATAAAAAACGTGTATGTTTTATAAAGTGATTGCCTATCTGATGCAGGCATCATACTGATGAGTTTATAGTTTCAATCTTCAACTGAATACTTCAAAAAATTAGTAATGATTGGTTGATTATATTTTGTTTTTGCTTTAATTATAACGAGCGACATGATTTTGCTACCTCCCATGCACTATAGCCAAGATTTCTTTAATTCACTGACGAAGTATTTTATGTAAGTATACTTGCAATTTTCGTTCTAAAAAGCAAAATGGGAATTTATTTCACTTGTGTACAATGTTGTTTCATTTTCTAGACCTAAAGCAATTGCATTATCAAAGAGTATCACCAGCGGATATAATTTCAAGGAAAATGATAACATGATTCTATTGGTCATGAACGTGTGTAACCTTTGTGGACCCTCCCGTATTTGCTCGTTTATAGGCGGCAAGATTGGCAGCCATACCCACAGTCCATGAGCGCCAGAATACAACGACCAGCAGTCACCGATCGGATCCTTCTCCAGTGCATTAGACAACCAAAAGCATCCAACACACGAAGCCAGGCAAGACACCATTTGAGAATTTATAACACTATCACGTGAATCCCTTTGAATAATAAAAATCCGTCCACAAATGTTACCAATAATTGTCTCAGCTGTATCAGGTGAAGTAGATGAAGACTTCATTGGTAAATCATTTCGCAAAGTTGTAACCGGGAGGACACTATACCCGCTGGATGTATACATATACTTTTAACATCTACTTCGTAAGCGCAATTGATACTTAAGGAATAAGAATCCTGCAGTTTTAACTCAAATGGGCTAACAACGCCATCAAAAAAAAAAAAAAAAAACCTGACATCACCTGATTTCCAAACATGTTTAATGAAATTACAGGAGCACGAACCTGAATCTTGGTCCCGAACTGGTTATCCAATTTGTATTCCTCAGGATATCAGCGTATTTCATCGGTGCGATCTAACAGCGATTAGCACCCCAAAACGATAAAAACCTTTCCACCAAAGTAAACCCCCAGACACCACGAAATCTTTTCCTTGTGACTCGTTCCCAACTAATTTCCACCTTTTTGTCACCACTGAGTAATGTGCTAACTCAGCTCGACCAGCAACTGCTAAATGCGAACAAGCAGATTAATTGCTGAATGTCGAATTGGCCAATTACTAGCTGCATAAGTTTGAGGAAGCTGTATTATATTCCATAATTTACCTTCTGATAGAATGCTCGATATATCGACGGACTTCTTTACTTCCATACTATCATCCTCGTTACCATAGATATAGGTTGGTTTCATGCTATTGTTGGCAAATGTGAACTTGAGGCCAAAATATATTTTTGCTAGGTTTTCTCCTTGGTTCGTATATAATGTCACGTCCCCGTGTAATGGGACATGGAAATTTGATGCCATACAGGGGTTCATTGACAAAGTACCTTTAACAAAATTTAATTGTAAAACATCACAAATATCTTCATTTTCTTTAAAAGCCGTATCTGATATATTTTTCTTGCAAATCATAAAGAGATGATAACCTTCCGTATGTCGATTGGATTCACCATAATCCATTGCAAGTCAGCAAAATGGAATGGTCAACGGGTGACTGCTGGCAGCTTTGTTCACACATTGATCCCATCAATTCAATTTCGTGACGCTTCTTAGGTTTGACACACTTATGGAAAACGTGCTTTAGCTTTGAATGGTTTACAATAGGACTGTGTGAAGAACTCAAAGTCAAGTCAGTACCTTTTTGAACTCTTGGGATACACAATTGCCGTAATAGACGATGCAAAGCTAACAGCGTTAAGGGCCAAACACCAGCCCGTCGTAGCGTAGGCTACTCATTGTAATTTAATACTATGTTCAAACAGAAAAATAAATTGAGGAAATTTCGATTTGAATTGAGTGCTGTTCATACAACTCGATTTAGCTTACACAATAGTAATTTGATAGCTGGTTGGCTCATCTCTACAGCAGGAACATACCTTTGTTCAGACTGTCAAAATGAACACGCACATTATTAGGCGAATGAAATGGAATGAAAACATAAAACTTTGAAATTTTTGTGTGTTGTAAGAAAATGTGTTCAATGTTTTGGTTTCATTTTGAGTTTGCCATCTTCTTTTGACAATCCCTACTCCAGTGAAAAGAAAGACATAAAATCAGCTGATGAGATGAGCCAACCACATAGTTCAGCCATGCGTAACTGACGTTAAAATATACTCAATAAACACACTTTACAATGTTGCATTTGCAGTTTGAAACAATTTATTACGCAATTTTTTTTCAATTGGCAATTTATTATTACAATTTATTATATGACAAATTGCGTAATAAATTGCCCAAATAGTATAAATTGCCAATTTGGTGTGTGTTTGAACCTAGTATAATAAGCACTAAGCTGCTTAGGTGGTATATGTTCCAAATGTAACTGCCAACTTTTTGGGAGCTTTTCCCAGTGTTTGTCGATATAAAAATCCAATATATATGCATTTATGAGCCAATCATAATTTCTTACAATTTTCAGGCACATAGATAATTTAACACGCAGACAGTGTGGATATGTTGTGTTTTCCATAGGTAAATATTTCTCATTCCTGGGTACCTTGCCAAAGATGACACCTTAGGCTTTTATAAACTTGTTGTAATCGCACGCTGGAAGGTTAATATTTTTCACGTAGTGACGTGACCTTACATCGCAAATCCTTTTGGAGCGCTGAAACAAGTTTACATCTGCCGTCATGGACAAAAATGAAGCTTTGGAGAGGCGTTTCAGTTTTAAAAATGACACATCTACCTAATCCAATCGTCGAATCAACCTTTTTATACTTGAATGGAAGCGCAAATAGAACCGCTGTTGAGATGAAAAGTGCCGTTGGTGAATTCCGAAGGGGAGGTAGTTCCATAAGTCGTGGCAATTCAAGTATGTGTTGGAACAATACAAGCGTATATAAAAGCAAGAGTACCGCTACTAGCCCACAACGCGGCAGAATAAATCTGAGTAAAATTGACCCAAGATGTTCAAAATCGTGGACTAGTATCACGTATTGTTCAGTATCAAGAAAATGGTGCAAGATTAAATCGCGGCATGTCTGCCAGTAAAATATATAGCAAATCTTGGCAAAATTCAATAGCACAACTGCAAAAAAAAAAAAATTAATTACCCTAATGCGCCACACAACAAACGTGCCAATGACGCGCATATCTGCGCCAATTTATTTTACAGAAAAATCTGCCTTTTACGGCAACACACTCTCAAGTATATTGCGTTCAAATTCTGTGATTATTCTATATATTATATATATATATATTGCATCCGCCGGCAACGGAGAACGAGTTGGTGCCCACATGGAGTCTACTCGATGTACTTAAAGAAATTTCACGAAAACGCATTAACAGTGATGATTCAGATGGTATAAATGATGCTAATGAGAAATACTGCCAATTGCTTCTGAAAATAAAAAGAAAAAAGAGAAACTAATTAATAAAAAATCAGATTACGCATTTCAGAGATATACTCACAACCGCGTGTTTTAAATCAATGACATTTTTTTTCATTCAGGACGTGAAAAAGCGTAGCAAATGTCAAAATGTCTACACTTTACTTCTGACAGTCAATGCATGGCAAGACCGACATTAGACCTCATGCGCAATGCGCATTACACGCGCTACACGCACTTCATGTCGCGCATTACATATATCGACCAATCATTCATTTGGTCGAGATTTTAAGATTCCTAATTCCACGAATTTCAACATTATCGACAATACACTTCAAAATAATGTTTAATGGTGGAAGTTCAACTGTACCGGCAGTCTTTCATCCAGGTTTCGAACCGTTCCGTGTGGTGGCACGTTGTTGTGAAAATAAAGTTCACCACAAATCTAAAATAAATTCTAGAACTACTTCGGCGATATCTACCGACACAAGCCGAATTATAAATGTAATAAAATACTGTAACGAATTTACTTGCAAATCCTCTTATTTGCCCTTTTGCTAAGTTCGTATCACTAAACTGTTGAATAAATAACTCCAATATTGAATAATGGAAAAATGGCCTTTATTAAAGTACTTAACAGTAACACTTATACTTTGCAACCAGCTGGCTTAATAACCAAACTGATAGCTTAAATGAAACTGACTTTCAAAATAATACTGCTATTGCTCGCTAGATAGCGTCTTAATCGAAACTGCCCATAGCGCCTGTACCGCTGATGCTTTTATACTCTGTGATTTCCTCGTGGCATCTTCTAGGCGCTTCCAGAATTTTACTTAGTTAGTTATAAATTTCTCAGCTACAACTACAGATGTATAATTTCTCATTAGAGTAATACTTGCACAAATTATTGCCCTCCCTTGTGACAACTCAGATAAGATATATGCATGTGTTTGTGCATTGCCGCTCCGCTGCTCGTATACGTATATATGTGTAGACGCAATTATTGATTCGTTTATGTAGATACATAATGATAGAATTATTAATGTGAATTCACGTCACTGCTTAGCATCGGCCTAGAGATGGCAGCACCCCTTAGTTTTGCTAATATTCGTAACACTGCCCTCCACCTAAGTCGGATCGTCCCGATCAGACAAATCTCTCGATCTAAACGCTGCTAGCATCGCCAAATGTACCACTCTTCTATTTCGTGATGTCCCAATTGCTTGTATGCGGTAGATGACATCACTGATCGTCTTCACAACTCTGTACGGGCCTTCCCAACTGCACCGATATTTGGATGGAACACCTTTCCGCCGGTGAGGGTTGTATAGCAGTACCAAATCTCCCTCCCGGAAACCTTCCGAATTATTTTCCTTGTCCTACCTGTGTTTCATCTCACTACTCATTATCCTGGATCGTTCCCTCGCACTCTGTTGCTTGGCCAATGAAGAACTACTTCGCAGAGCTTGATCTTGACGGATTGACTTTGCATCATCGGTATCGTCTTGACGTTTCACAACAGTAGTGCGCGCTGGCTTGAAACCACCCTTGCATTCTTTCAGTCGTTTTAGTGCGTCCATTAGGGTTTGCTAATGCTAGTGTTTTTCTGGCAGTTACTTTTGATTTCGCTTTATTTGGCCCATTCGATCCATCAACCTTTGCTCGATCTACTTTCCTTGACTTTCGTGGTCTCTGTCGAATCTCGCTTACTGCTGAACCCTTTTTCCAAACTGAAGTTAAGTGGCACATCTTGGTTCTCATAACGCATCACCATTCTCTGCATATCGATCTTGATGTCATGGTCAACCAAGAAATCCACTCCCAATATAACTTCATCAACAATCTCCGTCACAACGAATTTGTGTAGAACCATGACCTTCCCAATTAGGACTTCACATATTACTTCTCCCTGGACTTGGTTATACTCGCCTGTGACCGTACGTAACCTTGCTCCAGGTAACGGTTTTGCTCTCCTGTTGACTAAATGAGATCGAATCAAGGAATGAGATGCGCCTGTATCTACAGTCAGTACACGCTCCTTGCCACCCACATTCCCTCTGACGGTAAGACTGCTTGATTTCCTTCCAATTTGCGACACAAATATCACAGGACCTTCAATGGCAGGAGCTAGCTCTCGATATTTACATCTGGCACGCTCTTGCTCATCTCCTACAGCTTTGCGTTTACGGCCACACAAGTTGGAACTACCAGGACCAAGATCGCAATGACGTGTAATGTGACCGGCCTTCCCGCATTTGAAACATTTGATAACTTTTTCACTCCGCTTTTGCGATCCTTTCAGCGCCTCCAATATTGCGTCTACCCACTCTGGCCTTTCTACCTCTACGCAGCGTGCTTTGAAAGCTGGCTTACACAGAAGCAATGCTGTTTCTTGAGTCAGTGCATGGGATACCGTTTCTGCGAATGTGGGTTTTGGGTTTGCATATGTCGCTCGCTTCGTTTCTACGTCCCGTATGCCATTCATAAAACTCTGGACTTTTACCCTCTCGGTGTACTCCACGGGTGCGTCCGCATTTGCCAAATGTGCCAACCTTTCAACATCCGAGGCAAATTCCTGCAAAGTCTCATTCGCTCTTTGGTGGCGGTTTTGCAACTCAATTTGGAATATCTGTTTTCTAAGCTCGCTTCCATAACGTCTCTCGACAGCGGCCATCAATGCTTCATAGCTATTCCGTTCGTACTCTGGAATAATATGTAAGATTTCGGCAGCTGGTCCTTTCAATGCTACGAAGAGTGCAGCAACTTTATCTTCCGCATACCAGTTTTTCACTGCTGCGGTCTTCTCAAACTGTAGCTTGAAGACCTAGAAAGGAAAAGACTCGTCAAAGGATGGAGTTTTTAACTTTGGATTACTCGCTGAAACAGCTGGGCGATTTAGTTGTAACTGCTCCATACGGCCCTTCAAATCATCGACTTCTGCTTGAAATTGAGCGATTTTTGCATCCTGCGCTTCCAGCTTTGATGTTACCCTTGCTTCCTGTGCTTCTAACTGTGAAGACATTTGTGCCACCTGCAATGATAAGCGCTCCTCTTGTTCTTCCATCTTGGATGTGATGCGTGTCTCCTGCGATTCCAGTTGGGATGCCATATATGTCTCCTGTTCTTACAGTTGAGTTTCCATCTTAGATGTTGTGCGTGTCTCCTGCGATTCTAGTTGGGATGCCATATATGTCTTCTGTTCTTCCAGTTGAGTTTCCATCTTGGATGTAATCTGTGTCGACATTTCTGACATACGCGTTTCTTGTGCTTCAATCTTCGATGTTATTTCTGACGACATTTCTGACATCTGCGACGACATTGATGTTACTGTCGATGTTTGTGCAGATATTGCAGCCAAAATTATGTTCAAGTCAGTGCTCGTAACTGTCTGCGATGTTTAGTTTTTCTCTGCAATTTTTGTTGTTATCTCGTCCCCATCAGGGTAAAAGACATACTCGTCTACATCAATTCCTTCTGCTTCCATTGCCTCTCGTAGCCGTGCCTGAAGTTCGAGTTTAACGCCGCTTGTATTCAATCCACCCCTCTCCAACTCCTTCTTCAGTTGCTGGTTCTTCAATTCATTGAACTTTGCCATGTCCTTGTTGTCCTCTGGAATTTATTCAACAATTCCTCTTCTGACACCAATTGTAACGAATTTACTTGCAAATCCTCTTATTTGCCCTTTTGCTAAGTTCGTATCACTAAAGTGTTTAATAAATAAATCCAATAATGAATAATGGAAAAATGGCCTTTATTAAAGTACTTCACAATAACACTTATACTTTGCAAACAGCTGGCTTAATAACCAAACTGATAGCTTAAATGAAACTGACTTTCAAAATAATACTGCCATTGCTCGCTAGATAGCGTCTTAATCGAGACTGCCCATAGCGCCTCTACCGCTGATGCTTTTATACTCTGTGATTTCCTCGTGGCATCTTCTAGGCGCTTCCAGAATTCTACTTAGTTAGTTATAGATTTCTCAGCTACAACTACAGATGTATAATTTCTCATTAGAGTAATACTTGCACAAATTATTGCCCTCTTTTGTGACAACTTAGATAAGATATAGGCATGTGTTTGTCCATTGCCGCTCCGCTGCTCGTATACGTACATATGTGTAGACGCAATTATTGATTCGTTTATGTAGATACATAATGATTGAATTATTGATGTGAATTCACGTCACTACTTAGCATCGGCCTAGAGATGGCAGCACCCCTTAGTTTTGCTAATATTCGTAACAATACTAAAGCACCAGCCACATTGAAGGGATGAGTGCTAAATCCGTTTTTTTCTTCGTTTCTTTGCGCACATAAGTATTTACTTATGGCCTTTAATCTTTTATTTCATCAAAATTTTATTTCAATAAACAATTGTTTTCTTTATTTTGCGAAAATATATTAGATATGGTTTTTTGTTTACGCCACCCAAACAACATTCCGCCAACCTCAACTGGGAATTATCAATGATACCAATATTCTTTCAGATCATGACCCGTTACCAAACATTATTGGCCAAGTCAGAGGGAGGTGCAAAGCGCTTCGACGTCGCTTGCCAGCTCTGCGGCAGGGATCATAGCCTTATAATCTATCCACGCTACCGAAAAAATCCCCAGAGGAGAGGTTCCGGGCAGTGCTTCTACATAAATACTGTCCGAACTGTCTGTCGCCCTTTCACCGCGTGTACAAATCTAACAGCAAGTATCGCTGCAAAAGGTACCAAGAAAAGCACCACACCATGCTCCATTTGGATGAACGTTGGTCTGGGCGCGACGATGCAACCGTAAGTGGTGACGACAACCCGTCCGACGATGCGTTGTCAATTAATATCCCGGGACCGAAAAAGTCCTGGGTTCAGCAGGTGGAAGAAGAAGAACTGGAGGAAGAGAGAGTGAAGACTGAAGAAGAGAAAGTGAAAGCGGAGGACGAGCGAGCGGAGACAAGACCGTCAACGGTCAAACATGGGATGCGCAGTTTCCGGTCGCTGGTACAGCATGAAAGAAGCGCGGCGAAAGCAAATAAACGTCGAAATGAACGAGACAACTGGCGGCACCGCGACATCGGACCCCAAGGAGGCCCGACCAAGTCATCCAAAGGCGAAAGACAGCAGCGGCGAAATAAATCGACGCCATATCCTTCTGACGCCCAATATATACGAGCACTATCGCGCGACATACCGGAAGGTTTTCGTACAGGTCGACTTCTCCAAGCTAGTCCAGATCCCATTATGCAACCTTTCGTACCAATTGCGCCGACGGCCATCGTGCGTATCGATTCACGCGGGCACTTACATCTGGTGCGTGCCATCATCGATCCTTGCAAAATCTTCGATGCAGAGCTGGTACGCGATCTACAACTGGAGCGCCAAAGACATGGGCAATGCACCTTTATTCTGCGCGGCAATTTCGGGTCATCGACGCATGTCACCACTCAAGCCGCAGTGGTCAAAGTCGCTTGAGTCTAATGTGGACCCGAAAGTTGCCGCGTCCTTCCAATGCATGCGGCTAGCGGATCCGCAATTCTACCGCTCATCACCAATACGGTATACATTCGGAGCTGGCATATACGCCGAAATGATGGTGGGTGGTACGCTGGCATCTGCAGTTGGCGGTCTCCTAACACAACCGACCGTGTTCGGATTGGTGGTCTCGGGAGCCTTACTTACTTACTTACTTAATTGGCGCTTAACCGTCTAAAGGGTTATGGCCGTACAACAAGGTGCGCCAGTCGCTCCTTCGCTCCGCCGACAGGCGCCAATTGGTCACACCAAGGAAGTTTAAATCGTTTTCCACCTGGTCCTTTCAACGGAGTGGGGGCCGCCCTCTACCTCTTCTTCCATAGGCGGGTTCCGATAGAAATACTTTCTTTTCCGGAGCATCATCTTTCATTCGCATAACGTGACCTAGCCAGCGCAGCCGCTGCGTTTTAATTCGCTGGACTATGTTGTTGTCTACGTATAGCTCGTACAACTCATCATTAAATCTTCTTCGGTACTCGCCATCGCCAACGCGTGGAGGTCCATAAATCTTTCGAAGAACTTTTCTCTCGAACACTCCCATAGCCACTTCATCTGCTGTTGTCATGGTCCATGCTTCCGCCCCATATAGCAGGACGGGTACGATAAGTGACTTGCAGAGTATGATTTTCGTTCGCCGAGAGAGGACTTTACTTGTCAATTGCCTACCTAGTCCAAAGTAGCATTTATTGGCAAGATTGATTCTTCGCTGGATTTCAGTGCTGATGTTGTTGCTAGTGCTGATACTGGTTGCCAAATAAACAAAGTCTTTTACTATATCGAAGTTATGGCTGCCAACAGTAGCGTGGTTGACAAGGCGCATATGCGCCGACTCTTTGCTCGATGACAGCAGGTACTTCGTTTTGTCCTCATTCACCATCAAACCCATCTTTACCATTTCTTTTTCTCGGGAGCCTGCCAAAGATAAATATCCTATCTTCACGCCTCACACATGCGCAATCTTATATATACTTAAGTAAATATGCACGGAATTCAAAACCACGTACTTATATTTAATAACTTCTTTTCTTTTACCACAGGAGAGCGAAACGTGAGGTCAACCATCTGGCGTGCAGTGCTTGCAGTCCGCATTTGCACTGCCTTATTTCGATACAGCGCCTTACTGGGCGTGCGATGACGTGGCATTCCTTTTTTTCATTTTTTCTTTGTTGCTTACGGCAAGGGGGCCGGTATGTTTAGGCCAAAGGCCCCCCCCCCCCCCCAACATAATTTTTTGTAGGATATTTTCTTTCGTTTACTACCACTCACTTATGCTTGTGATCACTAATACACACAGGCATGAGTGAGTGGTAGTACATATTTATATTAGATTTTTAACGCTGTTAGCCCGCCGTATATCAACTTTATTGCCGGGAAACCCAACGAAGGAGCTGTATCGTGAGTTCATCGGCTTATGTTGCAAAGAGGCTCCTCCCCTTTGTATCCAGCAGCCAGCGAAGTAAGACGTCATCTCATGTTCACGTAAGTGTAAATTTGCAGAATTATTATCATATACCATTTTCCACAACATTTGTTAAACCATTTCTTAACACTTGTTGTATTTCCATTTGTTAATAAAAACTATTTTATTTTCTTTCACTAATACGACATATTTGGTGTTTTCTTATTTCCTCCTTTTCCCGCCTAATCCTATTCTTATACAATTCCTTGGGTGAGCGCCGTTGCCACCACGCTTTTATACACCGTGCTTGTTTTAAGCAACATCCCATACGCCTCTGCCCCATCTTTCGGGCCAAAAAACCCGAGGAGCGCCTTTACGTAGCGATCCGCGGGAGCTACTGCGGAAATTGCTTGGCTCTAGGCCACCGCTCTAACGCGTGCCCAAGCCAAGGGCGATGTAGAAAATGCGGCGAAAAACATCATACAATGCTGCACATTAGACTGGGTTGGTCCCCATACAAAAAAAAAAAAAGTTGCTAATGTCCGCCCCTAAATTTGAAGAAATACAGCCGAAAATATTTTTTCGTTGTAACGTGGTTATTTGACGTCCGATTATTAAAATTCATATGTCATTATTTTAGCCTTGAGAAGCTTCACATTTCCGTTTAATGTCCTTTTAACCTATGAAGTCCTCTTCACATGATTAGGTCAGCTAACAAAATTTTTTCCTTACCAAACGAAGGTACTTAAAAATTCAAGAAAATGTTGCTTTGAAACCATATTACTAAAATAATAAACAAAGAAGTTATAGCACTTTCAATATTTATTGCAACTGTCATTTTACCTGATTCTTATTATACTTAGACCTGAAACTCATGATATTTTTGGGGGAAAAATTGCAGGGTTTGCATTGAAAAGTTAATAAAGATATGCCAAATATCATGAATAGGGGAAGTCAAAGTAAATAAGTGAGTCAAACCTGTTGTTTCGTATTTATAATAATAACGCTATGCGACAAAATCATCTTTTTTTCTGGGTATTGGAAAAAACCAACTTTTTTGTAGAGATTGAGTCGTCAGTAAACAAAGCGCTATCTCCGTTTTTCGAACTTAGCCTCCAAAAAATAGATATCGGCTTACGAAGTTCGAAGTTCGAAATTCTACATTTCGAAATTTTATTCTTTTGTAAACGCGTTCAGCAAATTGAAAAAGTAAAGGTGAAGAGTCATAAGTCAGAGTCTGACTGTATTCAGACGTCAGAGTCTGACTTTTCACCTCGTATAACAGCTGTTACTTATACTAAATTTTTCAAAAAAAGAACCCAGCTCTTCAAATTAGGGAAAAGAGCGGACCACGCCCACATTTTGACTCTTTCAATTTGCTGAACGCGTTAACAAAAGAATAAAATTTCGAAATGTAGAATTTCGAACTTCGAACTACGTAAGCCGATATCTATTTTTTGGAGGCTAAGTTCGAAAAACGGAGATAGCGCTTTGTTTACTGACGACTGAATCTCTACAAAAAAGTTGGTTTTTTCCAATACCCAGAAAAAAAGTTGATTTTGTCGCATAGCGTTATTATTATAAATACGAAACAACAGGTTTGACTCACTTATTTACTTTGACTTCCCCTATTCATGATATTTGGCATATCTTTATTAACTTTTCAATGCAAACCCCGCAATTTTTCCCCCAAAAATATCATGAGTTTCAGGTCTAAGTATAATAAGAATCAGGTAAAATGACAGTTGCAATAAATATTGAAAGTGCTATAACTTCTTTGTTTATTATTTTAGTAATATGGTTTCAAAGCAACATTTTCTTGAATTTTTAAGTACTTTCGTTTGGTAAGGAAAAAAACATACATTAGGGGCGGTAAAATTTTGTTAGCTGACCTATTCATGTGAAAACGACTTCACAGCTTAAAAGGACATTAAATGGAAATGTGAAGCTTCTCAAGGCCAAAATAATGACATATCAATTTTAAAAATCGGACGTCAAATAGCCAAGTTACAACGAAAAAATATTTTCGGCAGTATTTCAAAGGATCAAAAAAAATTAAAAAAAAAGTTTTTCCGAAACCCGTTCAACATAATCTTCAAATTCAGGGGCGGACATTGCCGACTTTTTTTTTCGACCCAGTCTACTGCACATCTCCTCGATTGACGAAGAGAAGCAGCTACTCCACGAAGCCCGCTCCACTCCATGGAGTGTTCATGTTGATGAGGAGCTGGAATCACCCCGAGAGCGGATCGACGACTCCATCTCATTATATGCGTCAGATGCTGGAACGGAGACTGAGCCTCTTCGTCCAGCTCGAAATCAACATGTCCACCGGACCGGAGCGGAGACTCGGTCTCTTCGCCCGACCACAACACGAGCAGCGAAATCATTTCGATCGCTTTTGCAGCATGAGAGGAAACGGCTCCAGCACGAAACAGCGATAGTCCAGCGCCATACATGCAACGGACGATCGGAGACCCGGTCCCTTCGCTGGCAAACCAAGATCCCCCAACGGAGACGACATTCGCGCGACCGCAGAGCGGAGAAAAGGCCTCTCGCCTGCAACCTCAACACCATACCCATCATCGGCCACTGGATCGCAGCCACGGATCCAGCTCGTTGCAGCTCCACACAGTATCCGTCTTCCGGGCAGGGCTCCTAGCCCTGCATTCTGCTGCCCTCGCCACCATGATACCGACGGTAGCGATCACATCCACCGCGGTCGTGTAGGTAGAATCAGGAGGGCGACTACACCTCGTTCGCGCTTTAATCGATGAATGCTCCTCCACCACAGTGATTGCGGATGAGCTCCAACTCCCTACCAGCAACATTGGCGGGCAAGCAGGATGCCTGCTACGCATACGAGGAAGACACGGACAGAACAAAAGATTGCGACCCATGCCGCTGTCGTATCCAATTTTCTGCGAATGACCCCCACGACCAGAATCGACAGCGCCATCGCAGCCCCTTACGCACATCTCCGTCTGGTAGATCCGCAGTTCTATTCGTGTGCCCCGATTCGCCTCGTCCTAGGGATAGACGAATATGCGGAAATAATACTGCCAACGATTCTGCCCACCACGTTTGGCCCTTTGCTAGCTCAGAGTTGCATATTCGGTTGGGTACTCCCGGGCACAACAAAGGCCTAATATTAAAATGTTCGGCAACAACCAAAACAAATTATGTATATTTTTATCGGTTTATTACATTCTTCGGCAGCAATCGAAATACATGAATTTTCGTACTTTCGCTATTTTGCTAAATTATTTTCATACAAAATTCTTTTTTTTTTGTTCATTTCCAATCCATTTGTAACAAACGGCAAGAAATATAAACACGTATATCTTCTTACTTCTTTTCTCAGTCCCTAGCTTTAGGTGAACCCGGCTCGTCAATCTCTAACCATGACGGGAAAAGTGGCGAATGACCGAAGCATCAGCAACGAAGATTGCACACTATGAAAACCATCTTGCGTGCCCCCAAGCCGGCGGACCGGCCGTCGTTAGGTTGAGCTTTAGTTATAATTAGTTTTAAGTTTTTACTTTTTCTTCCTCTTCTTCACGGTCGGTGATTACTATTATTATTTTATTTATTACGGCCAAAAAAGCCAAATCCATTGTATAGTACAATTTACAAAATTCATAATTGTTTCTTAAAACTATTTCATTAAAAAGAAATGAGAAGTTCAATGTTTAACTAGTATTACATATTTAAATGTTTACAATATAGAAATAGTTTTTGTTTAAACTTAACAACATGTTCACAGTCTTTTATCTCTGCTGGTAGTTCATTATACATTTTATAGCCTACGTATTCTAAGATCTTTTTTTTGCGAACTCGGTTCTTACTTTGGGCAGTCTTAAATTTCTGCTACTCCTAGTTCCATAGTTATGGATCTTATTTTTGTACTGTATCCTATCACTCAGATAATTTGGTAACATTCCCTGTGTTATGTAATGTATAAACTTCAAAGAGTAATAACAGATTAATTGTTTAATACTAAGCCAATTTAACATAGGAAGCATAATACTTTTTGATGTTCTATAAGAGCATTTTAGTATCAAACGCATTGCTTTGTTTTGCTGTATTTGGAGCTTATTAATTAACGTTTCATTTGTTACTAGTAGTATTGTTGGGCAGTAAATAAAATGTGGTTCTACAATTGATCTATATACTAATATTTTGTGATGTTGGCTAATATGCTTACATGTTCGATACATAAATCTTATTTTCTGTGCAATTTTCTTCTCTAAATGATTCATATGTTCTGTGAAACTTAGTTTCTCATCAATTATTACACCTAGGAACTTCATTTGATCTACTCTTTCAATTGCATTGGTTTTTATTTTCAGACTAGATTGGATTTAGTTATTATGGTTCTTTTTAAATATCATATACTTAGTTTTATCAATATTAAGTTTTAGCTTTCTACTGCACAGCCACTTATATAAATTATTTAAGTCTTCTTGTATTTTCATGCCAGCGCAATCTACATTTTTGTCACTAATTCTAACTAATGCATCATCCGAAAAAAGACTTATTTTACAATTTCTCAAGCAAGTTTTTATATCATTGATGTAAATTATAAACAATAACGGAGCAAGTACTGAGCCTTGTGGCAGCCCAATGTTAACATCAACAACCAATGAAACTGCGTCTCCAATTACCGTCCTCTGCTTTCTGTTACTCAGGTAACTACGAAACCATTCCAAAGCTTTGCCTTTGATACCAATTTTATCCATTAACTTCAGCAATACATTTCGATCGATTGTTTCAAACGCTCTCTTTAAGTCTAAGAAGCAAGATACTACTACCTTTTTATCAGCAGGAGCCACTTTCTACTCTGCAATTACCATTTTCAATGCTTTTTCGCAGGAGTGGCCTTTCCTGAAGCCTGATTGCTCTGGTATGATTATATTATGAACGTCTAGGTATGCTACTAGTTGCTCTTTCACCACTGTTTCCATAATTTTTTCATCAATAGGTAGGGTATTATTCGGACGCAACTCGTCAGGTTTCATTGTATTTTTTACTTTTGCCACTGGTATTATTGTGGATATCTTCCAGCAGCTGGGAACAATGCCACTATCAAACGATTCGTTTATAATGTCCTTACATAAGTGTGCAATGTACACAATAGAGTCCTTAATAACACCCTCTGACAATAGGCTTTTACCGCCATATTTGTTATACTCAGTTGAGCAGAGCTCACAGAGTATATTAAGTTTGATTGGATAACGGTTGGTTGTACATATATAAAGGAATCGAGATAGATATAGACTTCCATATATCAAAATAATCAGGATCGAAAAAAAATTTGATTGAGCCATGTCCGTCCGTCCGTCCGTCCGTTAACACGATAACTTGAGTAAATTTTGAGCTATCTTGATGAAATTTGGTATGTAGATTCCTGGGCACTCATCTCAGATCGCTATTTAAAATGAACGATATCGGACTATAACCACGCCCACTTTTTCGATATCGAAAATTTCGAAAAACCGAAAAAATGCGATAATTCATTGCCAAAGGCAATTAAAGCGATGAAACTTGGCAGATGGGTTGACGTTATGACGCAGAATAGAAAATTAGTAAGATTTTGGACAATGGGCGTGGCACCGCCCACTTTTACAAGAAGGTAATTTAAAAGTTTTGCAAGCTGTAATTTGGCAGTCGTTGAAGATATCATGATGAAATTTGTCCTTCCGCTCGGCTGTTAACACAATAACTTGAGCAAAAACCGATATATCTTTACTAAACTTAGCCCACCTACTTATCTGGACTCACTTTATCTCGGTATAAAAAATAGCCGAAATCCGACCATAACCACGCCCACTTTATCGATATCGAAAATTACGAAAAATGAAAAAAATGCCATAATTCTATACCAAATATGAAAAAAGGGATGAAACATGGTAACTGGATTGGTTTATTAACGCAAAATATAACTTTGGAAAAAATTTTGTAAAATGGGTGTGACACCTACCATATTAAGTAGAAGAAAATGAAAAAGTTCTACAAGGCAAAATCAACAGCCCTTGGAATCTTGGCAGGAATACTGTTAGTGGTATTGCATATATAAATAAATTAGCAGTACCCGACAGATGATTTTCTGGATCACCTGGTCAACATTTTGGTCGATATAGCAAGAACACCTTCACATATACATTTAAGGGCCACTCGCTTTTAAAACCCTCATTAATACCTTTAATTTGATATCCATATCGTACAAACACATTCTAGAGTCACCCCTGGCCCACCCTAATGGCGATATCTCGAAAAGGCGTCCACCTATAGACCTAATGCCCACTCCCTCTTAAAATGCTCAGTAACACCTTTCGTTTGATACCCATATCGTACAAACATTCTAGAGTCACCTCTGGCCCACCCTAATGGCGATATCTCGAAAAGGCGTCCACCTATAGACCTAATGCCCACTCCCTCTTAAAATGCTCAGTAACACCTTTCATTTGATTCCCATATCGTACAAACACATTCTAGAGACACCCCTGTCCACCTTTATGGCGATATCTCGAAACGGCGGCCACCTATGGACTAAGGATCACTCCTTTTCAAAATACTCATTAACAGCTTTCCTTTGATACCCATATCGTACAAACATATTCTAGAGTCACCCCTGGTCCACCTTTATGGCGATTTCTCGAAAAGGCGTTCACCTATAGAACTAAAGCCCATTCCCTTTTAAAATACTCATTACCACCTTTCATTTTATACCCATATCGTACAAACACATTCTAGAGTCACCCCTGGTCCACCTTAATGGCGATATCTCGAAAGGGCGTCCACCGATAGACCTAAGGCCCACTCCCTCTTAAAATGCTCAGTAACACCTTTCATTTGATACCCATATCGTACAAACAAATTCTAGAGTCAGCCCTGGTCCACCTTTATGGCGATATTCCTAAATGGCGTCCATCCATAGAACTATGGCCTACTCTCTCTTAAAATACTCTTTAATACCTTCCATTTGATACACATGTCATACAACCACATTCCAAGGTTACCCTAGGTTCATTTTCCTACATGGTGATTTTCCTTATTTTGTCTCCATAGCTCTCAACTGAGTATGTAATGTTCGGTTACACCCGAACTTAGCCTTCCTTACTTGTTTTTAAATGATTTTGTTATGTTCATTATATCTTCTAACTGGATACTGGTGAGCTCAAATGTTGCTACCGAGTTGGTCGTTTCACTTTCATCAACAAGTTCAATTGTTTAAATACTATCATTGATTTGGATTATGCTCTGAACAAAGTAACAATTCAAGACATTAGCTATATCGTTGCTATTTTCTAGACATTCACCGTTAAATACTATTTTTATACTCAGTTGAGCAGAGCTCACAGAGTATATTAACTTTGATTGGATAACGGTTGGTTGTACAGGTATAAAGGAATCGAGATAGATATAGACTTCCATATATCAAAATCATCAGGATCAAATAAAAATTTTATTGAGCCATGTCCGTCCGTCCGTCCGTCCGTCGGTCTGTCCCTTAACACGATAACTTGAGTAAATTTTGAGGTATCTTGATGAAATTTGGTATGTGGGTTCCTGAGCACTCATCTCAGATCGCTATTAAAATGAACAATATCGGACTATAACCACACCTACTTTTTCGATATCGAAAATTCAGAAAAACCGAAAAAGTGCGATAATTCATTACCAAAGACGGATAAAGCAATGAAACTTGGTAGGTGAGTTGAACCGATGACGCAGAATAGAAAATTAGGACAACGGGCGTGGCACCGCCCACTTTTAAAAGAAGGTTATTTAAAAGTTTTGCAAGCTGTAATTTGGCAGTCGTTGAAGATATCATTATGAAATTTGGCAGGAACGCTACTCCTATTACTATATGTGTGCTTAAATAAAATTAGCAAACTCGGAGAATCACCAAGCCCACTTTTAAAAAAAAATTTTTTAAAGTAAAATTTTAACAAAAAATTTAATATCTTTACAGTATATAAGTAGATTATGTCAACATTCAACTCCAGTAATGATATGGTGCAACAAAATGCAAAAATAAAAGAAAATTTCAAAATGGGCTTGGCTCCGCCCTTTTTCATTTAATTTGTCTAGGATACTTTTAATACCATAAGTCGAACAACAATTTACCAATCCTTGTGAAATTTGGTAGGGGCTTAGATTCTGGGACAGTAACTTATTTCTGTGAAAAAGGGCGAAATCGGTTGAAGCCACGCCCAGTTTTTATACACAGTCGACCTACTGTCCTTTCGCCCGGCCCTTAACACGATAACTTGAGCAAAAATCGATATATCTTACTAAACTTAGTTCACGTACTTATCTGAACTCACTTTGTATTGGTATAAAAAATGGCCGAAATCCGACTATGATCACGCCCACTTTTTCGATATCGAAAATTACCAAAAACGAAAAAAATGCCATAATTCTATACCAAATACGAAAAGAGGGATAAAACATGGTATTTGGATTGGTTTTTTGACGCAAAATATAACTTTAGAAAAAAAGTTTGAAAAATGGGTGTGACACCTACCATATTAAGTAGAAGAAAATGAAAAAGTTCTGCAGGGCGAAATAAAAAACCCTTGAAATCTTGGCAGGAATACTGTTCGTGGTATTATATATATAAATAAATTAGCGGTATCCAACAGATGATGTTCTGGGTCACCCTGGTCCACATTTTGGTCGATATCTGGAAAACGCCTTCACATATACAACTACCACCACTCCCTTTTAAAAGCCTCATTAATACCTTTAATTTGATACCCAGATCGTACAAAAATATTCTAGAGTCACCCCTGGTCCATCTTTATGGCGATATCTCGAAAAGGCGTCCACCTATAGAACTAAGGACCACTCCCTTTTAAAATGCTCATTAACCCCTTTCATTTGATACCCATATCGTACAAACAAATTCTAGGGTCACCCCTGGTCCACCTTTATGCCGATATCTCGAAACGGCGTCCACCTATGGAACTAAGGATCACTCCCTTTTAAAATACTCATTAACACCTTTCATTTGATACCCGTATCGTACAAACAAATTCTAGAGTCACCCCTGGTCCACCTTTATGGCGATATCTAAAAAAGGCGTCCACCTATAGAACTACCACCACTCCCTTTTAAAACCCTCATTAATACCTTTAATTTGATACCCATATCGTACAAACAAATTCTAGAGTCACCCATGGTCCACCTTTATGCCGATATCTCGAAAAGGCGTCCTCCTATAGAACTAAGGCCCACTCCCTTTTAAAATACTCATTAACACCTTTCGTTTGATACCCATATTGTACAAATGCATTCTAGAGTCACCTCTGGTCCACCTTTATGCCGATATCTCGAAATGGCGACCACCTATACAACTACCATCACGCCCTTTTAAAACCCTCATTAATACCTTTAATTTGATACCCATATCGTACAAACACATTCTATAGTCACCCCTGGTCCACCTTTATGGCGATATCTCGAAAAGTCGTCCACCTATAGAACTAAGCCCCACGCCCTTTTAAAATACTCATTAACACCTTTCGTTTGATACCCATATTGTACAAACGAATTCTAGAGTCACCCCTGGTCCACCTTCTGGCGATATCTCAAAAAGGCGTCCACCTATAGAACTAAGGACCACTCCCTTTTAAAATGCTCATTAACCCCTTTCATTTGATACCCATATCGTACAAACAAATTCTAGGGTCACCCCTGGTCCACCTTTATGCCGATATCTCGAAACGGCGTCCACCTATGGAACTAAGGGTCACTCCCTTTTAAAATACTCATTAACACCTTTCATTTGATACCCGTATCGTACAAACAAATTCTAGAGTCACCCCTGGTCCACCTTTATGGCGATATCTAAAAAAGGCGTCCACCTATAGAACTACCACCACTCCCTTTTAAAACCCTCATTAATACCTTTAATTTGATACCCATATCGTACAAACAAATTCTAGAGTCACCCATTGTCCACCTTTATGCCGATATCTCGAAAAGGCGTCCTCCTATAGAACTAAGGCCCACTCCCTTTTAAAATACTCATTAACACCTTTCGTTTGATACCCATATTGTACAAACGCATTCTAGAGTCACCCCTGGTCCACCTTTATGCCGATATCTCGAAAAGGCGGACACCTATACAACTACCACCACTCCCTTTTAAAACCCTCATTAATACCTTTAATATGATACCCATATCGTACAAACACATTCTAGAGTCACCCCTGGTCCACCTTTATGCCGATATCTCGCAAAGGCGACCACCTATACAACTACCACCACTCCCTTTTATAACCCTCATTAATACCTTTAATTTGATACCCATATCGTACAAACAAATTCTAGAGTCACCCATGGTCCACCTTTATGCCAATATCTCGAAAAGGCGACCACCTATACAACTACCACCACTCCCTTTTAAAACCCTCATTAATACCTTTAATTTGGTACCCATATCGTACAAACACATTCTAGAGTCAACCATGGTTCACCTTTATGGCGATATCTCGAAAAGGCGTCCACCTATAGAACTAAGGCCCACTCCCTTTTAAAATACTCATTAGCACCTTTCGTTTGATACCCATATCGTACAAACACATTCTAGAGTCACCCCTGGTCCACCTTTATGGCGATATCTCGAAAAGGCGTCCACCTATAGAACTAAGGGCCACTCCCTTTTAAAATACTCATTAACACCTTTCGTTTGATACCCATATTGTACAAACACATTCTAGAGTCACCCCTGGTCCACCTTTATGGAGATATCCCTAAATGGCGTCCACCTATATAACTATGGTCCACTCCCTCATAAAATGCTCTTTAATACATTTCATTTGATACACATGTCATACAAACACATTCCAGGATTACCCTTGGTTCATTTTCCTACATGGTTATTTTCCCTTATGTTGTCACCATAGCTCTCAACTGAGTATGTAATGTTCGGTTACACCCGAACTTAACCTTCCTTACTTGTTTTAATATGCTCTTTATTGTCTGCAAGTTCCACAGCATCTTTCAAACATTTCCACATGGATTTCATATTTCCTTTATTAATAATCACTTGATCTTCCATGTATTTCTTCTTTTTAAGTATTATTGTTTTTTTATATATTTTTTTAACGGCATTATAATCCTCCCAATGACCTGTGCTAATCGCAATTTTATAAAATTCAAATTTTCTTTTATGTAGTACTGTTAGTTCACGGTCGTACCACTTATTTAGCAATTGTATATTGTTCCTCTTCTCGTATGTCAACGTTTGCATGGCTTCAGACAAGATATCATTCAAAGCCTGAACCCTATTTTCTAACACTATATTAGATATGGAACTTATATCACATATCCGCAGCAGATTTATCAGGTTCTCCGCGCTGTAGTTCTCCCAACAGACGGCATTAGCATATTTTCTCATTCTGCAATATTTTGAAGTAGGTATTTGAAACCAGATTGTCTCACGATCAGATATTTTATATTCGCTGGCACATTCAATTTTGATCTGGTCATTATTGGCAAATAGTAGGCCAATTTTTGTAGCTGAGTGCTCCGTTACTCTCGTATTAAAATCAATTTTTTGTACCATGGCCATTTGTGCAAACACACTTGTAAGCTGGTTAGAGTACGTGGATGGTATATTAATGTTTATATTAAAGTCCCCAATAACACTGGTCGACGGCCAAAATTTACCAGAGACGCCGTTATGAAATTCGTATGTAAAACCACCACCTGATTTCGAAAATCGAGTTCATTTTTGATTCTATGGTACCGTTTTTGAGATATTTGCAATTATCCGTTATTCGAAAAAACCAAAAAGATGGCTCCATTTAGCTACGTATATCTCACGAACGGGTCAAGCAAAATGTTTACAGAATCGGAAAGGCGATAAAATTTTCTATAAATACATCATACATTGTTTGTTGCTCAACCAGATAGTTTTCGAGATATTAGCTTATCATTTCAGATTTTTGTTTTTTTTTTATGAAAAAATATGAAAAAAATTACTTTTTGCGAGGGCAGCATTCCAAAACCATAAACTTTTTTCCAGATATTTTTTCTTTACGTAAAGCTCTGTTTAATTAGAAAAAGATAAGCTATCATCGAATAAAATCGATGCAAAACTACGTAAGTTATAAGCGATCAAATTAAAATACCCAGGTTGCGCAATTTCAACATATACCTCAAAACGTATGTATGGTATAAAGAAGAGTGAAATATCTAGCTTTGCCCTGTTTCTATTTAGTTAAAAGTTCAATTTATGAATGAAATTACCCATATTTTTAACTTTTTTTTAAATTTATTTATGTTTATACTATATTATAACAATCTTTATCTTAATTTGATTTTACTATGTAGTCGAAATAATTATGTGTTCTACTTTGACGCTTATTCAGTTTAGGATCGGTTTCTCTTATGAGAAACCAGCAGTAATCACCCATAATTGCGACGTCCCAGAATCCTTGATATCGATTCTCAATTAATTTCATTTCCTAATGAAACCTTTCTCCAAGTTCGCCATTTTCGTTGCCAAGATTTGCCGGAAAAAAGCTCAAATGTGAGTGCAGGAAGTGAATTTTTAAGGACATATTTACGCCTGGAAAGAAAATATTAGTTAGGTAAACAAGTTATAGGATTTTGGGAAATTAATTTTAATAAGTCTTTAATATTTACCCATTTTCGCATAATTATTGATTAAGTCGTTCACTATCTGCTCGTAGTTAGGGCACTTGTGTCTATCGAGAAAAGAAGCAACGACCTTGTCAAAGGATTCCCACGCTGCTGCCTCAAATGATGAGAATAGTCCTTTGAATTGATTATTGTTGATCAACTTTTTTATTTGTGGTCCAACAAACATACCTTCCTTTATCTTGGCTTGAGAAATATCTGGAAAAATTGTTTTCAAATAGTCGAATGCTTCGCCTTCTTTGTCCAAAGCCTTAACAAAGTTTTTAATGAGACCGAGCTTGATGTGTAAGGGTGGAAGTATGATTTTCTCTTTCTTGACAAGAGGGGTGTATTTGATGTTATCCACACCAACGGTAAACTCGACTCTTTCCGGCCAATCCTTTCTGACGTAGTGGTCCTTACGAGCTTGGCTATCCCACTTGCAGAGGAAGCAGCAGTGCTTGGTGTAGCCACTTTGTAGACCGCATAGCATTGAAACGACTTTGAGATCAGAACATATTTTCCAATCATGCACTT
Organism: Eurosta solidaginis; assembly: GCF_040869045.1. NCBI lineage: Eukaryota > Metazoa > Arthropoda > Insecta > Diptera > Tephritidae > Eurosta > Eurosta solidaginis. The sequence goes on along the minus strand of NC_090324.1, from coordinate 83,727,344 downwards.
CATATTTGATAAATTTGAGTAGTTTTTGCATTTCCTCATAGGTTTCCTTTGTATTTACTGCATGTGCGATCGGGATAGAAGGCTTTTTGTTACCAATATACAATAATACAGCCTTCAAACTCAGTTTATTACTGTCTATGAACAATCGCCACTCTTTTGAATCATATGTTTGACCAAACTCTTTGAATAAACCAGGAATGTCGTTTGGCGTAGCATATACTGTCTTTCTTGGTATAGTGTTTGGAAAATGGTTCGTGACGAGTTCTACAATATATCACCTTAATATCGGATGACACAAATTTAAATTGTTGCATACGAGAAGTGTGGATCTCGGCCTTTTCCTTGGATAGTTCCAAATCTATTATCCAATCATTAAGTTGTGCTTGTGACAGAACGTTTCTCTCGTTTCCCATGCGAAATCCAGTACAACTTGATTCCCCGCACTCAGATATTACTGTTGACAATGGAACTGGATCCGCAACTGCCTTTGAATGTTATACTGGTAATGTCACTGTAGGTACGCTGGCATAGGTTACTCTTCTTGATCTTCCAACGCCAAGTACTTTTGTTTCAAAAATATAACACTCTATTGAATGGCAAGTAGGTTCTCTCCATATCATTCGTGTATCAAATTGTATTTGTTGTCCTGATTCCGACTGAATCAATTCTACTCGACACGATGTACACAAAGTGTTCGGTTTCCATGGGTTTTCAGCATTTTTAGGCTCAATGCAAAATAATTGGAGTATAAAGTTTTCATATGATCTGAGAACACTCGTCGTTGCCTTATGATAGTATATTGGCCACACATGAAACAGATCATATCAGGATCGTTAAGACACTCAAATCCTCGCGTCCTTTTACTCATTTTATTTTTTTTTAATAAATCACGGTTTTGAAATTTTACTTATGAACTGAACATCCTTGCAGATGTTATGAAGTTTCAAGGCGCATTAACTCATATTTATACTCGGAAAAAGAATAAAATTGAAAAAATCAAATCTTACCTAGACAGAAAGGTTCCTTTTTATACGAAGCCGGGAAAAGAAAATACTACCTGCTTTAGATATAGGCTTTAAAAATTAAAAAAAAAAAAATAATAATAATAACTACATGCCTACAGCAGGTTTCGAACCCAACCACTCTTCCTTTCAATGCAACCACTCTATCTACTGTAAAACAATTCGAATATTAAAAGTACTATTTGATTTATTTAAAGAAAAAGTATTATCATTTATATGGTGTTATTCGTTTATCCGGATAATATCCCATTTGCATTTTATACCTTTAATATATGTATGTATACATACATTGAAGTTGCGCAACCTGGGTATTTTTATTTGATCGCTTATAACTTACGTAGTTTTGCATCGATTTTCTTCGATGATAGCTTATCTTTTTCTAATTAAACAGAGCTTTACGTAGAAAAAATATCTGGAAAAAAAGTTGTGGTTTTGGAATGCTGCCCTCGCAAAGAGTAATTTTTTTCATATATTTCATAAAAAAAAAACAAAAATCTGAAATGATAAGCTAATATCTCTAAAACTATCTGGTTGAGCAAAAAACAATGTATGACACATTTACAGCAAATTTTATCGTTTTTCTGATTCTGTAAACGTGCAATTGCAATTGCTTGACCCGTTCGTGAGATATACGTAATTAAAGGGAGACATCTTTTTTGTTTTTTCGAATAACGGTAAATTGCAAAAATTTCAAAAAACGGTACCATGGAATCAAAAATGAACTCAATTTTCGAAATCGGGGGGTGATTTTACATACGAATTTCATAACGGCGTTTCTGGTAAAGAGAAAAAGTTGAAATTCGTGGTACAGTGTAACTAGATTATTATCCGAAACTTTAAGGTGCTCTGTGACGATCTCATTTAAATATTTAACAAAATTTGCATCGCTGCTACTAGGTGAGTGATAGATTACTCCAAATTTCCACTTTAGAGCGCATTTTTTAATTTTTATAATAATACACCATATGTTCATGTCGAAAGACTTATTGCATACAACGTTGAATTCTACTTGTTCATGTATATAAAATAACATACCTCCCGTGTGCCTGCTGTGTGCATCACAACGGATTAATTTATATGTAGAAATATTTAACTCGGAGTCCATTATATTATCTGTTGTACAAGTTTTGGAGCGCACTACTAAGGCTGGTTGTTTAACTTCGATAAGACGTTCTAGTTCTACTTTATTTGATACAATACTATTAATATTAAGATATATGCATTGCAGGATACAGCCTTCCTAAGTACGTGTAGTATACGGTTTAGTTTTCCGTGATATAGTCACATTATATTTGGTTTGTTGCTAGTATCCCATATGTTTTTTCCTAACATTCAGCTTCTGCTGATATACAGGGCACAATCTATCCATAGTATCGTGGTTTATATCTAGTACCATATTCAGATTTTTGTTTGCTCTAATGCAGTTGATAAATTTATTAATTGCTGTCTCATTGCATTCTTTGGAAATATGTGCGCCATGACATTTAGTGCACACTTCCGTTTCTTTACAGTCTTTAGCTTTATGATTGAAGCCTTTGCACTTAAAACAACACAAAATCTGCACTGCATCGTAGACTGTGCAACGTTCCCATCCTACATTAAGCCTTTCCTCAGCTAGTATCTTCGCAAACTCTTTGACATCCAATTCTAGAACTGCATTGTAGTAAATATTTCAATTTTTGTTTACTTGGTATAAATTTATGTCGGTTTGGCTTAAGCAATTATTTTGTCTTTTAATTCTTTGAGCAAGCTCCTCAATCTCATATTTGAAACCTGTTCTGGTTATAAGAACAAATGGGTTAATTTTTTAGGCATCCTCGCCTCATAATTTTTTCCAATATTATTTTCAATTGCATTTCTAATTTCTTCTCTCTCTACATTATTTGCACTTTCTACGATTACCACTCCATCTTGTCCACCCACTATGTTCATAATTTGCAAGTCTTTTGGATCAACTTTTGAGTTAAGATCTTTTTTTTATTTTTTTCAACTTCCTGTTTGGTACTAAGCTTAATTATTAGAGGAACTACATTTCTTAGCTCTGGCAACTCTCCTTTTTTTGATTTGGCACTTTTTGCTGCGTTTGCCTATGAAAGTCTGGCATCCCCATTTGTATTTTTCTTTATTTCTGCACAAATTTTCTCATTTTCTTTAGTTATTGCTTCAACTATTTTCTTGTTATCTTCTTTGTTGTTTTCAATTAACTTACATACCTGCTCGCTATTTTGCTTTAGAACATCAGCTATATCACGGAGTTTATTTACTTCTTTAACACTTTTCTCACATGTCTCTTGAGCTTTTTTTATTTCCTTAATAATTTCAGCAAATGCTGTTTCTACCGCCTTCAGTACTTGCTTAATTTCATCTTCATTTTTCTTCAGAGAAATATCGAACTCGTTTATATATTCAGCTAGCCTTTGGCTATTTTGTTTCACAACCATTTGCATATCTTCAAGGGTGTCATCAACGTTAATTATGTACTGCAAACAATCATCGCACATAAACCTAAGCATCGGAACCTCACTCAGTTTATCTATGCTGTATTGGTCCAAGACAGCGCATTTGCTAGTTAAATGGAAATATTTCCCACACAAGCCTTGACAACGGATTTTCGCCACTTCTGTCCGAATGGTGCCTTTGCACCTGTCACATCTTCCTTCCATCCTTCCTCACGAACTATATCAATTGCTTCCTTGTACCTGTGCTTATTTTAAATTAGTACACTAGTTTTTAAGCAAAACAATTTCTATATAACAATTTATTTAATAATTTAAAAAAATTTTCGCAAGACCATCTGTTGGAAAATGTCACTTAAAGTTTTGTTTTATTTAATCTAAGTACCCTTTGGTACAACCCTGAGTTATAAGCCAATGTTTTGCACTCATTCTTTCATCGCTATTTATTCGTTCTCTCTATTCACGTTGAGATTTGTCAAAGCTCGAAACATCCATTTTATTATTGAACTTTGATCGCCAAAGAAAGGGTGCAAAACTGCGGTAAGATAATTATAGTCTTTTTATGAAATACATTTGTACATAATTGATGAATTCTTTCAGAATAAACCAATCACACAGCTACAATAAAGTGTTGAATGTTTAACGCAAACCCTTTCGCTTAGCCTTAGTCGCAGTCGCGACATTTTTATTCGCAGTTTTCATTTAATGATTACTTCCACGGCCGTGAAGTGAGAATTCACTTATGAAAGAACCAGAAGAAAATCTTGAGAAACGACGCAGTCCTCGGCTCCACAAAGTAGAGGTGGAATCAGAAGAAATGCCGCCTGCACCGCCCACCACCAAAACGAACGATGATACGACCGCCGTCACCGCCACCGCCACTGCCAGTTCAAACGTCGTAACCACAGCCAGTTTAGCAGTCACCTCAACTTTGGAAATGCAAAAGCAAATCGCCACTCTTCAAAAATAATTAGAGGAATCTAAGGTAAGGTTTAATGAACAAAGTCGTATTTGCCAAAGGCTGGAAAAGGCGCTGCGAAATACAGTAGATATGGCAAATACTGTGCCCTTTACAGTCGCCCCAACTACAGTGCCTGCCGTTGCTACGAATTTCGCACCATCAGCCGGTGCTGCAGAACTTAACCTCACAAATTTGCAAACTACGTCCCATGTGCAGCATTTGTCAGCTGCTGCAACCTCAAATAATATCGGACCATTTACTGCAAACAGTTATGTGCACTCCGCTACGTCGCCAATCGCGAGCGGCGCTGCTACTCTGCCAGCCGAGAACGCTGGCATAATTTCATCGCTGCCGACGTACACGATGTCTGCTGCCGCTGCGCCAACATATTTAACTACAAGTCAATTGCACTCTACACAGAGTCACTTTAGCATGCCATGTACATCGTCCTCGATATATACACCCACGCTATTTAATAATATTAATCAGTATATGCAAACGTCTATGCCACTGAATGACTTGAACAACCTCTCTCCTTTGACCAATTCCACAAGATTTCTGCGAAAATTACAAGATTTGCCCGATTTTAGTGGCGAGCCAGAAGACTGGCCAATTTTTTATGCAAATTATGTCCAGTCCACATCGGTGTATAACTACACCAATTTAGAAAACAACCAGCGGTTGCAGAAAGCTGTTAAAGGAGAAGCTCGTGAGGTAATTAAATCACTTTTAATTCATCCTGATAACGTTGCCGCTGCTATCGATCAGCTACGCTTTCGTTTCGGTCGCCCTGAACAATTAATTCAAAGCCAGCTACGGTAAGCGAGGGATTTGCCAAATATTGCGGAGAATGCCTTGTCGAAGTTAGTGCCATTTGCTACCAAAGTGAAAAATTTAGCAACGTTTCTGCAATCAGTGAATGGCCAACAACACTTGGCAAATCCTACGCTATTGGAGGAGTTGTTATCAAAGCTCCCAATGAGCAAGCGGCTGGAATGGGCAAGGACCGCCGCGTCGATACTGCCATATCCTACGATCCTACAATTTAGCGACTGGGTAAGTGAACTTGCTAATTTAATATGTACCATACAAGGTGTTGACAATAAAGAGGGTAAGCGACGTGTGGTGCTACACACATCCGCAAAACCGTCCCCAAACCCCTCGGCTATGAGTCGCCTTAAGTACCCCCTTTGCCAAGGGTAACATAAACTCCAAGATTGTCGTCGTTTCCTTAATGCCATGGTCTCTGATAGGTGGGATATAGTGAAGAAATATCGCGTCTGTTTTTCCTGCCTAAACGTGGGCCATAATACACGTAACTGTCGCCGTAAGAAATTTTGCTCTGCAGAAGGTTGCCAACGCAGACACCATAGCCTACTGCACGAAGCAATCGTGAAAGCTCCGAACTTCAGTGTCTTAAGGGAGGAAGGAGGAGAGGTACGAGGAAGCGTATTGAGCTGCGCGACCACTGACGCTTCTAAGCCGAAACTGCTATTTCGTGTTCTGCCTGTCACGTTATATGGTGTAAACAAACGCATCGACACATATGCTTTACTTGACGAGGGTTCCTCAATTACGATGCTTGATAGCAAACTTGCCAAACAGTTAGGAATACGCGGTCGGCAACATTGCCTAGATATACAATGGTTCGGGGGAAGAGCAGTGCAAGAGCCTGTAGAGGTATTTAATATTGAAATAAGCGGAGCTGGTAAAAATAAACGTCATCTTCTGCGCAACGTGTATGCAGTAGCCAATCTTGATTTACCGATGCAGAGCCTATGCCGCGATGACTTAAAGGGTGCCAACCAATTTGCTTCGTGCCTCCCCCTGCATCCATATTGCGATGCTGTACCCCAACTGCTAATTGGAATCGACCATGCGCACCTAGGCTTGCCGACTGACATTAAAAGGATCAGTGATAAAGGTCCGTACGCTTGCAATACTGAACTGGGATGGGTAGTTTTCGGACCAAGCAGCCGATCATCCCTTACAACTCAATCCTGCTTATTTGTGCGCGCCCGAAACGAGGAGGAAGATATACATCGTCTGGTGTCCGACTATTTCAACATCGAGAATCTTGGTGTCCGAACTTCGACGCCTATTGAAAGCAACGATGGCGTCAGAGCCAAACAGCTACTTGAAAGTACAACTAAGCGAGTGGAAGGCCGTCATCAAACGGGTCTGTTATGGAAAGCCAACAACATACAACTACCCAATAATTACATTTCCGCTTTGCACAGGTTAGAGGGCATAGAAAGAAAAATGTAACGTGATTCAGCGTTTGCAACCGCGTACAAAGATGTCATCGCAGGGTATCTAGAAAAGGGCTATGCGCGAGAAATTAATCAGGAGGAAGATTGTGTCGTTTCACCTAGGAAGTGGTACTTACCACACTTTGGCGTCGTGAACCCGAATAAACCGCAAAAATTACGTCTTGTTTTTGACGCTGCCTCCCAATTTGAAGGGTCGTCTTTAAACTCTAATTTATTAAAAGGGCCACAGCTGTACACGTCTCTTCCTTCCATTTTATTTAATTTTCGAACACGTGCAGTTGCTGTCTGTGGAGACATAAAAGAAATGTTTCATCAAGTGGTTATTCAACCATCTGACAGGTGTGCACAACGTTTTCTTTGGCGTAATGGGAGGAGTAATACGCAGCCCAAGGAATATGAAATGCGAGTTATGATTTTCGGTGCCGTATGCTCGCCTTGCTCGGCACAATTTGTCATGAGACAGAATGCCAGAGAGCATTATGAAAGTAATCCTCGCGCTGTTGAGGCTATTGTTGAGCACCATTACGTGGACGATTTCGTTGACAGTTTTGAGACGATCCAAGAAGCGGTAGACGTAACAAAGATGGTAAGGAGCATTCACAGCGATGGCGGATTCGAATTACGCCGGTTCGTTTCCAATTCTGAGGAAGTGGTTAGAGAATTAGATGGCACTACGAACCCGAGACAAATCGCAGCAGATGAGAGTACAGAGAAAGTTCTTGGACTATTTTGGGAGCCAGGAAGCGATAACTTTAAGTTTAGTTTGAAATTTCATCGTATTGACCAGGCAGTAATTAAAGGTGAAAGATGCCCTACGAAAAGGGAACTCCTCAGCATTATTATGTCAACCTTTGATCCGCTTGGATTCTTAAGCCATTACACCGTTGCCGCCAAAGCCCTCATGCGAGAAGTTTGGCGTCGTGAAGTTCGTTGGGACGAGCCCATTCCCAATGACGTGAACGTATCGTGGGAGAAATGGAGGCGACAGTTTCACAAGGTAGCGGAATTTCGTGTGCCGCGATTCTACTTCGATCGTGGTAAGCCTCAAAACTTGGAGCTCCACGTGTTTGTTGATGCAAGCGAGGAGGCATTTGCTGCAGTTGCTTACTGGAGGACAATGCAGTCGAACGGTGGTATCGAAGTGTCATTAATTGCCGGGAAAACGAAATGTGCTCCGCTAAAACCTGTAACCATTCCACGATTAGAGTTGCAAGCCGCCGTGCTTGGTGTACGCCTGCGTAAGTTAGTATTGGATAATCACCAAATTAACTCCCAGCGATGTTTCCTATGGAGCGACTCCAGAACCGTTTTGAAATGGATCGGGAGTGAACACCGACGCTACAAACCATACGTGGCACACCGCGTCGCGGAGATTCTGAGTGGGAGTGAAGTTCACGAATGGCGATGGGTGCCAACCCAGGATAATGTTGCTGACGATGCGACGAGAAATAACGGAAGCATTGATCTTTCACATAAATCTCGTTGGCTACACGGACCAAATTTCTTGCGACGTTCCGAAGACACCTGGCCTACTGAAGATACTGATACCAGAAACGCTGTTGACGTAGATGAAGAACTTCGATCCAAATTTGTTTTGGTTGCTAGCAATAACACCTTGATTAACTATAGTCGATTTTCAAGCCTCATTAGGCTAAAGAGAACTGTGGCGTGGATGCTTCGCTTCATTAACTGTTGCCGTAAACGAGAGCTGCAGTATAAAGAATATGGACTCACTGCATCAGAGATTGAAGCCGCCGAACGCATTTTATGTCTATTTGTCCAAAATGAAGCCTTCCCTTTAGAACGCAATCGCATCGAAAATGGTCAAGATTTACTCAGCGACAGTCCAATAAGACAGCTTTCGCCATACATTGACGAGAACGGACTGTTAAGGGTGCAAGGACGTATAGATGCAGCTAGCTACTTGCCGTATAATACCAGAAGGCCGATTATACTACCGAATGGACATATTTTTACGCGACTTGTCATCCGTTATCATCACTGCCAGATGAAACACCAAAACCATGAGACAACTATAGCCAATATTCGTCAGAAATATTGGATTCCCAGAATAAGGCAGTTACTACGGAGTATAGTATACGAATGCAAAATATGTTCTATAAACAGAGTGCAACCTCGAACGCCAAAAATGGGCCTCCTACCAGAAGACCGTCTCCAGCCTCATGTAAGGCCCTTCACATATACAGGGCTCGATTATTTCGGACCAATTTGTGTCACGATCGGACGGCGAACTGAAAAACGTTGGGTTGCTCTATTTACGTGTCTCACCGTCCGAGCGATCCACTTAGAAATAGCCCATGATTTGTCGACGGACTCGTGCATAATTGCAATGCGCAACTTCATGAACAGGAGAGGGGTTCCAGCGCGTCTTCGATCCGACAATGGTAAAAACTTTATAGGCGCTAACGAAGAGGCTAAACGTTTCTCGGAAGTGTTCGACACGGAGCGCGTTCAAAACGAATTGTCAACTAAAGGTGTTGAGTGGTTCTTCAACTGCCCCGCCAATCCATCCGAAGGTGGAGCCTGGGAAAGGATGGTGCAAAGCGTAAACAGGGTCCTTCGACATACGTTGAAAGAAGTAGCAACAAGGGAACACTTTTTACAAAGCCTATTGATAGAAGCAGAGAGTATAATAAACTCGCGCCCTTTGGCGCACTTGCCCGTCTCCGCCAACGAAGAAGAGCCACTCATACCTAACCATTTCCTGATTGGCCAAGGAAATGCTCCTAACACTCCAGCGCTCAATGCTCCTGATATTAATGTACATAACCTACGCAAGCAGTGGCGAGTTGCACGCAGTCTAAGGGACGCTTTCTGGAAACGATGGATACTGGAGTATCTGCCAACTTTAACGCGAAGAGTCAAATGGTGCCAACGAACGGCTCCCCTTAGGGAAGGGGATGCAGTATATATTTGTGACCCAAACATGCCAAGAAATCAGTGGCGACGCGGAATTGTTGACCGTTTGTACACTGGCAAGGATGGTGTGGCCCGGCGTGCTGACGTGCGAACAATAGGCGGACTTTTGCAGCGCGCGGTATCTAAACTGGCGGTTTTGGATGTGGAAAGTAGTGAAGCTGATCGCTCCACGGGGGTGGGGGTGTTGGAAAATGTCACTTGAAGTTTTGTTTTATTTAATCTAAGTACCCTTTGGTACAACCCTGAGTTATGAGCCAATGTTTTGCACTCATTCTTTCGTCGCTATTTATTCGTTCTCTCTATTCACGTTGAGATTTGTCAAAGCTCGAAACATCCATTTTATTATTGAACTTTGATCGCCAAAGAAAGGGTGCAAAACTGCGGTAAGATAATTATAGTCTTTTTATGAAATACATTTGTACATAATTGATGAATTCTTTCAGAATAAACCAATCACACAGCTACAATAAAGTGTTGAATGTTTAACGCAAACACTTTCGCTTAGCCTTAGTCGCAGTCGCGACACCATCCAAAATTTACGAGAAATACGTTTTCAGAGTTGTCAACTTTTTTCCTTGATCCTTGGAGTACTGTGCTGTTTGTCAGCACCCATGCACATATATGTTGGGTGATTGTGTGCGTGACTTTCCCCTCCTTAAAACCGGAGGACATTTTCGCGGCTTAGCGGTTGTCATCCACGGGACAAAAAAAAAAAAAAATGTAAGGCGCGATAACCTCCGAAGAGATCTAAGGCCGAGCTTCTCTTCCAATTTGCGTCGTGCTCCTCTTGATTTTTCCCTACAAATTGGCCGGACGGGACCTACATGTTTTATGCCGACTCCGAACGGCATCTGCAAGGCAGATGAGTTTTCACTGAGAGCTTTTCATGGCAGAAATACAATCGGAGCGCTTGCCAGACACTGCCGAGGGGCGACCCCGCTTAGAAAAATTTTCTTCTAATTGAAAAATCTTATTTCTAAAATTTTGATGTTGCTTTGCCCGGGAGTTGAACCCAGGGCATACGGTGTGATAGGCGGAGCACGCTACCATCACACCACGGGACAACTGATCCCTTTTACGATCAACCGCCACGCAGCACACATCGTCCAGGGTCACCATCGTCATTTTAATAATAATAGTAATAATACCCAACAGATTAAACCCTCCAAAGCCCGCCCGACCGGCGCGAGGGGCGCATCCGCATGACGCACGGATTTGTTATTGCCGAGTTGTTGATAGGCGGAGGTTTGTTAAGCGTCGAGATCTAAAACTGCTCAGCTACAGAATAAAAATCATCAGCTGAGTACTATACATAACAGTTAGAAATTATATAGAAATTAAACATATATATACTGCATTGTTAAATAAGTGAACATTTTTAATTTATTTGATTTTTTTTTTTTTTTTTGTTAAGAGTTAAGATAGGATAAGACAGTTTTCTTTATGGTAAAAAGTGAATCCGTTATATCAAATGAATTAGAATGAGTGTTAAAATCATGACACAAACACCGAAAAGATTCATTTATTTCGAAATTAGTTCTACACTGCCTCAAAAGAAGAGGTTTGTAATGTCTTGACACCCGTGATGGGACGTTGAAATTTACTTCGTTCAAAAGGATTGGACTAGAAATCAGTCCATTCAGGAGTTTAGCCATAAATATAACGCCTAGCATTTCTCTACGACTTGCAAGAGTTGGAAGATTGATAAGCTTTAAGACTAGTATAAGGTGGAAGATTATGCGCAGAGTCCCACTGAAAATTCCTTAAAGAGAAAAGTAGAAATTGTTTTTGTATTGATTCAAGTATATCTGCATGAATTCGATATTGTGGATTCCAGACTATTGATCCGTATTCTAGTATCGGTCTAACTAAGACGATGAAAAGGGCTTTAGTTACATAAGGGTCACTAAATTCTTTGGACCACCGTTTCACGTATGAAAGAACACCTTTAGCCCTATTGACAGTAGCATTAATATGAAGGTTGAAACTAAGTTTAGCATCTATCGTGACTCCTAAGTCCTCAAAATAGTTTACTGATAGAAGACAAAAATTATTTTGCATTTATTGAGGTTCAGCGGCATTGAATTTACGTTGCACCAAGTAACTAGGCAGTTTAAATCCACTTGAAGCAAGGGACGTTCTTCGATAGACGCATAAGACCTAAAAAGTTTTACATCATCAGCATACATTAAGATTTTGGAATATTTTATAGTGGTACAGATATCATTAATAAATAGCAAGAACAGAATTGGACCAAGGTGGCTGCCTTGTGGGACGCCAGAGGGAACATCGATGACATTTGAAAAAGTATTTTTAAAAATAACTTTTTGCGTTCGACCGCAGAGATACGACGAGATCCACTGGGTGAGACCAGGTTGGAAGCCAAGCCGATCCAGCTTGTAGATAAGTAAGGAGTGGGATACTTTGTCAAATGCTTTACTGAAATCAGTATAAATAACATCTGTGTGAAGATTTTCTCTAAATCCCTTAGAAACATGAGTTGTGAATTCAAGTAGATTAGTAATGGTAGATTTGCCTTTACAGAATCCGTGTTGCGATTCTGCAATCAAAGTAGAAATGGAAAATGTTAGCTGATTGGTAACGATAGCTTCAAACAACTTTGGGATGGCCGACAACTTTGCTATTCCTCGATAGTTCTCTACACACGACCTACTACCACTTTTGTGAAGGGGTATGAGAAAAGATTCCTTCCAAGCAGAAGGAAAGACTCCACTTTTTAGGGACATATTGAATAAATCAGTTAGAGGCTGATAAATGTGTTCAGCGCATTTTTTAAGAAAACAAGTGGGAATTAAATCAGGACCGTACTTGTAAGATTCTTTCAAAGACGTTAAATATGAAAAAACTTCATCCGGATATATTTCTGGCATATTAATGGTGTTAAGTGAGTTAAGCTGAAATGGATATTCATTTGAAAAAGTATTAAATTCATTGGAATAGTTGGACTTGAAAAATTGTGAAAAGAAGTTAGCAATATCTTGTTCGTCGCTAGACAAATCACCCTGGTATTTTAAAGCAGAGGGAAACCCTTTAACCCTACGTTTAGAGTTCACGAAATTATAGAAAGCTTTCGGATTTCAAGTTATTTTCCTTTTCATCTTACAGATGTACGTATTATAGCACTTTTTGTTTAATTCAAAATATTTATGACGCAAAATAGGGTAATGCAAGTAATCGGAGTGAGAGCCCGACCTTTTGTATAATTTGAAGAAGCGAGATTTTCTGTTTTTTAAGGACTTCAGCTCTTTAGTGAACCATATTTGGCTGATTCGGTAGACACACGTTTTCGCTTAGGTACGTGTTTTTCCAAAATACCGTAAATGGTGGTATAAAAGTCAGAAACATTTTTGTCAATATCTACACCATATTTGGACCAAGCCACTGTAGATAAAGCTTGATTAAGTTTACTAAAATTAGCCTTCGCCAATTGAAATCTGAAACTAGAGTCGTATTTAGTGGCAATGCTACTCGGAGAATTTCTTTCGAATTCGTATGCTATTTCCAGGGAAGGATGGTAAGGGTCTTCAGGTACAGTAAGAGGTTCACCCCGGCTTAGAGTACATTTTGATGTATCATCGACAAATACCAAATCAAGGGTCCTCCCGAACATGTTAGGAATTATATTTATCTGTTTAAGACAAAGTTCAGTTATTTCGGCTAAAAATTCGTTGTTGGACAGGTTAGAAGAAATAGGTACAATATTCTGATCAGATATGGTCCATAATACATGCGGGAGATTAAAGTCACCCAGGACTATCATCGAATCAGTGGGCTTCATCAATGAATTAACAATTTTGAGCAGGGAAATATGATCCATATACATCGAAGGATCAGAAGATTGTGGGATATAGCAGACCGCGATATAGACACAACCCATTCCTTTTGCGACATAAAGGTAACCTTTAACCATTGTACATTTTCTTACACTCTAACTAAATATCATTTTATAACGAGGAAATCCCTCCTGTGTTCTTCTTATTTCATTTTGAGTAAACTGCCAACGTGAGATCGACCCCTGTGCGCCAACCCACTGCCGGTTCCCGACTCATTCAGGCCGAACTACTAAGTTCCTCCTCTAAGCCTTTTGACCCGCCGGGGAATGAAGCTCCCTCCGTTGTTGTGCTTCAGCAGCGAGGGCAATGTTTCCTATATTTCACGATGAGTGTCCAGAGTTATGATAACTTTCCCACCAAAATGATTACGCTCCAGCGATTGAGAATTCGATGGTTCTCATAAAAAAGTTTGAGCTTAACGTAAAATATGTATGAATTATTTTCTTTTTTGGCCGTTAGTATATACTGTCGTTGTTATTGCTAAGCTCAAGGCCGGATTAAATAAAATACATTTATTTTTTTTTTATTTAATTTAATGTCAATACTTCGACCTCATTCTGAAGTCATCATTACCATGCACCGTTTTGCAAGTGCAGCTTAAGATTCCTGATGATGACTTCAGACTGAGGTCGAAATATTGACATTAAATTAAATAAACACAAAATAAAAGTGAACTTTTTAGAGCCGGTCAATTCGTTTTTCCAAATTGATTAATAAAAATAAAAATATGCTTTATTTGACCAATATGTGCTTTAGTGCAAGTCAAAAGACTCCACTAGTACAACCCGACGCTTCGCTAATCATCTTAGCATCCTCAGGGGTGAACTAAATTTATTTCCATTATTTTTCCCATATCAATCAACAACAACAACATTATAACATGTAAGGTAAAAAAAAAACAATAGTTAAGAATTAAATATGTAAACCTTACTGATTAATATCACAATTGTATATGGAGCACTTACAATTTTTGTATACGTTAACATGTTATTCTTACATATTGCACTTAACTTTATCATCAAGATACATATTTTAATTTTAATTAAATTAATTTAGTCAAAAAATGTTTATGTTGGTACCCTTTGTTTGGGTACACTTGTCAAATATGGTTAATTGTTTAATTGGACTTTGATTCATGTATATTTGTTTGTATGTATGTAGGTTTTTTCATATGCATAACAGATAAGCCGAAGAAATGTCATCTGTGTCTTCTTTTCTGTTTACTGTTCTGTTTCTGTTTTGTAATATCCCTAAATTCTCTATTGTGAATCTAGCTTTTTCCCGTTTCTCTTTGTCCAAGATTTTGGCGTTATGGAGATCAGCTGTGTGGCCGGTTGCTGTGGTATGTTGCGATAATGCACTGCTATTTTTGATTTTCCTTATGTCAGTCTCGTGTTCTTTTGGACGAACGCCTAGTGCGCGTTTTGTTGTACCTATGTATATTTTATTGCATGTTTGGTTGTCATCTCCTTTACATGCTATTTCGTACACAATCTTATTTTGTTGTGTAGTTGGAACTGGGCTTTTAGTTTTTTTTGAAAATAGTAGACAAAGTTTATTAGATTTGTAGGCGAAGCATATGTTGTTGTTGGTTTTTGGTATGCTTTTTTCTATGTTGTCTGTTAACCTTGGTATGTATGTTACGCTGTAATATTGTTTTGGTTGGACATTGATATTAGCTGTTGGGTTGTTGTTAGTTACGTATTTTATTTGCGTTTTCCTTTGTTCAATTAAATTTTGTATGAGACCGTAAAGGTAATTGTTTTTTCTCAATATTTTTGTTATTTTGTTAATGTTGACGTCCCAGAATTTTTCCTGGCTGATTTTTAACACTTTGTCGATTAGGTTTTTGGCCGTGTTAACCTTATATTTACGTGGTTGGGCTGATAAGTAATGTATCAGTCGTCCCGATGAAGTGGGTTTAGTATACCAATCTAGTACAAGATCTTGGTTTCTTCGGTGGATGCGCGTATCTAAAAAGAGGATGCTGCCATTATTTTCTATTTCCACAGTAAATTTAAGTTTATTGTGGTACTTGTTTAATGTGTGGAGGATGTTGTCTAAATCTCTCCTCTTTTAAATGGCAAAGATGTCGTCCACATACTTAGTTAGAAATGATATGTTTATGTTATACTTTTCTTTTAGTTCTGACATGCTATCTTTTAACAGGTCGTCCATAACTATGTCAGCTATGGTGGGGGAGAGCGGATTACACATGGGCATTCCAAACGTTTGGCCGTATAGCTTCTCATCCCACATGAAATAATTATTTTCCATTGGGCAAAAATTAAGTATGTCTAAGAATTGTTTTTTTGTTATTTTAGTTATTTTTGTAATTTCATCCCATTTCTTCAAAATTATTTTTATGGCAAGCAACGCAGGTATATTGGTAAATAGGGATACTATATCAAAAGATATTAGTATGTCGTCGTGACTAACGCTTGTGTTTTTAAGCCTTTCTTTAAATTCATACGAATTTTTTATATTGTATTCTTCAGAAACAAGATTCTTGAGAATATCACCAATGTATTTGGACAATTTAAAACATGGAGCATTTATGGACGAAACCATTGGACGGAATGGAATGTATACATTTTCTTACACTCTAACTAAATATCATTTTATAACGAGGAAATCCCTCCTGTGTTCTTCTTATTTCAACATGAGTAAACTACCAACGCGAGATCGACCCTTGTGCGCCAACCCACTGCCGGTTCCCGACTCACTCAGGCCGAACTACTAAGTTCCTCCTCTAAGCCTTTTGACCCGCCGGGGAATGAAGCTCCCTCCGTTGTTGTGCTTCAGCAACGAGGGCAATGTTTCCTATATTTCACGATGAGTGTCCCCGAGCTATGATGACTTTCCCACCAAAATGATTACGCTCCAACGATTGAGAATTCGAGGGTTCTCATAAAAAAGTTTGAGCTTAACGTAAAAATATTTATGATTTATTTTCTTTTTTTGACCGTTAGTATATACTGTTGTTGTTATTGTTGAGCTCAAGGCCGGATTAAATAAAATACTTTTATTATGTTTTTATTTAATTTAATGTCAATATTTCAACCTCAGTCTGAAGTCATCATCACCATGCACCGTTTTGCAAGTGCAGCTTAAGATTCCTGATGATGACTTCAGACTGAGGTCGAAATATTTACATTAAATTAAATAAACACAAAATAAAAGTGAACTTTTTATAACCGGTCAATTCGTTTTTCCAAACTGATTAATAAAAATAAAAATAGGCTTTATTTGACCAATATGTGCTTTAGTGCAAGTCAAAAGACTCCACTAGTACAACCCGACGTTTCGCTAATCATCTTAGCATCCTCAGGGGTGAACAAAATTTATTTCAATTATTTTTCCCATTTTAATCAACAACAACATTATAACATGTAAGGTAAAAAAACAATAGTTAAGAATTAAATACGTAAACCTTACTGATTAATATCACAATTGCATATGGAGCACTTACAATTTTTGTATACGTTAATATGTTATTCTTACATATTGCACTTAACTTTATCATCAATATACATATTTTAATTTTAATTAATTTAATTTAGTCAAAAAATGTTTATGTTGATACCCGTTTGTTTGGGTACACTTGTCAAATGTGGTTAATTTTTTAATTGGACTTTGATTCATGTATGTTTGTTTGCATGTATGTAGGTTGTTTCATGTGCATAACAGATAAGCCGAAGAATTGTCATCTGTGTCTTCTTTTCTGTTTCTGTTTTGCAATATCCTTAAACTCTCTATTGTGAATCTAACCTTTCCCCGTTTCCCTTTGTCTAAGATTTTGCGTTATGGAGATCAGCTGTGTGCCCGGTTGCTGTGGTATGTTGCAATAATGCAGTGCTATTTTTATACTCAGTTGAGCAGAGCTCACAGAGTATATTAAGTTTGATTGGATAACGGTTGGTTGTACATATATAAAGGAATCGAGATAGATATAGACTTCCATATATCAAAATAATCAGGATCGAAAAAAAATTTGATTGAGCCATGTCCGTCCGTCCGTCCGTTAACACGATAACTTGAGTAAATTTTGAGGTATCTTGATGAAATTTGGTATGTAGGTTCCTGAGCACTCATCTCAGATCGCTATTTAAAATGAACGATATCGGACTATAACCACGCCCACTTTTTCGATATCGAAAATTTCGAAAAACCGAAAAAGTGCGATAACTCATTACAAAAGACAGATAAAGCGACGAAACTTGGTAGATGGGTTGATGTTATGACGCAGAATAGAAAATTAGTAAGATTTTGGACAATGGGCGTGGCCCCGCCCACTTTTACAAGAAGGTAATTTAAAAGTTTTGCAAGCTGTAATTTGGCAGTCGTTGAAGATATCATGATGAAATTTGGCAGGAACGTTACTACTATTACTCTATATGTGCTAAATAAAAATTACCAAAATTGGATTAAGAACACGCCCACTTTTTAAAAAAAAATTTTTTTAAATTTAAATTTTAACAAAAAATTTAATATCTTTACTGTATATAAGTAAATTAAGTCAAAATTCAACTCCAGTAATGATATGATGCAACAAAATACAAAAATAAAAGAAAATTTCAAAATGGGCGTGGCTCCGCCCATTTTCATTTAGTTTGTCTAGAATACTTTTATTTTGCATAAGTCGAACAAAAATTTACCAATCCTTCTCAAATTTGGTAGGAGCATAGATTCTATGACGGTAACTGTTCTCTGTGAAAATGGGCGAAATCGGTGGAAGCCACGCCCAGTTTTTATACACAGTCCACCGTCTGTCCTTCCGCTCGGCCATTAATACAATAACTTGAGCAAAATCCGATATATCTTTACTAAACTTAGCCCACGTACTTACCTGAGCTCACTTTTTCTTGGTATAAAAAATGGGCGAAATCTGACCATAACCACGCCCACTTTATCGATATCGAAAATTACGAAAAATGAAAAAAATGCCATAATTCTATACCAAATACGAAAAAAGGGATGAAACATGGTAACTGGATTGGTTTGTTGACGCAAAATATAACTTTGGAAAAATCTTTGTAAAATGGGTGTGACACCTACCATATTAAGTAGAAGAAAATGAAAAAGTTCTACAAGGCGAAATCAACAGCCCTTGGAATCTTGGCAGGAATACTGTTAGTGGTATTGCATATATAAATAAATTAGCAGTACCCGACAGATGATTTTCTGGATCACCTGGTCCACATTTTGGTGGATATCACGAGAACGCCTTCACATATACATCTAAGGGCCACTCGCTTTTAAAACCCTCATTAATACCTTTAATTTGATATCCATATCGTACAAAAACATACCAGAGTCACCCCTGTCCCACCCTAATGGCGATATCTCGAAAAGGCGTCCACCTATAGAACTAATGCCCCCTCTCTCTTAAAATGCTCAGTAACACCTTTCGTTTGATACCCATATCGTACAAACATTCTAGAGTAACCCCTGGCCCACCCTAATGGCGATATCTCGAAAAGGCGTCCACCTATAGACCTAGTGTCCACTCCCTCTTAAAATGCTCAGTAATACCTTTCGTTTGATACCCATATCGTACAAACATTCTAGAGTCACCCCTGGCCCACCCTAATGGCAATATCTCGAAAAGGCGTCCACCTATAGACCTAATGCCCACTCCCTCTTAAAATGCTCAGTAACAGCTTTCGTTTGATACCCATATCGTACAAACATTCTAGAGTCACACCTGGCCCACCCTAATGGCGATATTTCGAAAAGGCGTCCACCTATAGAACTAAGGATTACTCCCTTTTAAAATACTCATTACCACCTTTCATTTGATACCCATATCGTACAAACACATTCTAGAGTCACCCTGGCCCACCCTAATGGCGATATCTCGAAAAGGCGTCCACCTATAGACCTAATGTCCACTCCCTCTTAAAATGCTCAGTAACACCTTTCGTTTGATACCCATATCGTACAAACATTCTAGAGTCACCCCTGGCCCACCCTAATGGCGATATCTCGAAAAGGCGTCCACCTATAGACCTAATGTACACTCCCTCTTAAAATGCTCAGTAACACCTTTCGTTTGATACCCATATCGTACAAACATTCTAGAGTCACCCCTGTCCCACCCTAATGGCGATATCTCGAAAAGGCGTCCACCTATAGACCTAATGCCCACTCCCTCTTAAAATGCTCAGTAACACCTTTCGTTTGATACCCATATCGTACAAACATTCTAGAGTCACACCTGGCCCACCCTAATGGCGATATCTCGAAAAGGCGTCCACCTATAGAACTAAGGATTACTCCCTTTTAAAATACTCATTACCACCTTTCATTTGATACCCATATCGTACAAACACATTCTAGAGTCACCCTGGCCCACCCTAATGGCGATATCTCGAAAAGGCGTCCACCTATAGACCTAATGCCCACTCCCTCTTAAAATGCTCAGTAACACCTTTCGTTTGATACCCATACCGTACAAACATTCTAGAGTCACCCTTGGTCCAGCTTTATGGCGATATCTCGAAAAGGCGTCCACCTATAGAACTAAGGATTACTCCCTTTTAAAATACTCATTACCACCTTTCATTTGATACCCATATCGTACAAACACATTATAGAGTCACCCTGGCCCACCCTAATGGCGATATCTCGAAAAGGCGTCCACCTATAGACCTAATGCCCACTCCCTCTTAAAATGCTCAGTAACACCTTTCGTTTGATACCCATATCGTACAAACATTCTAGAGTCACCCTTGGTCCACCTTTATGGCGATATCTCGAAAAGGCGTCCACCTATAGAACTAAGGATTACTCCCTTTTAAAATACTCCTTACCACCTTTCATTTGATACCCATATCGTACAAACACATTCTAGAGTCACCCCTGGCCCACCCTAATGGCGATATCTCGAAAAGGCGTCCACCTATAGACCTAATGCCCACTCCCTCTTAAAATGCTCAGTAACACCTTTCGTTTGATACCCATATCGTACAAACATTCTAGAGTCACCCCTGGCCCACCCTAATGGCGATATCTCGAAAGGGCGTCCACCTATAGACCTAATGCCCACTCCCTCTTTAAATGCTCAGTAACACCTTTCGTTTGATGCACATATCGTACAAACACATTCTAGAGTCACCCCTGGCCCACCCTAATGACGATATCTCGAAAAGGCGTCCACCTATAGACCTCATGCCCACTCCCTCTTAAAATGCTCAGTAACACCTTTCGTTTGATACCCATACCGTACAAACATTCTAGAGTCACCCCTGGCCCACCCTAATGGCGATATCTCGAAAAGGCGTCCACCTATAGACCTAATGCCCACTCCCTCTTAAAATGCTCAGTAACACCTTTCATTTGATTCCCATATCGTACAAACACATTCTAGAGACACCCCTGGTCCACCTTTATGGCGATATCTCGAAACGGCGTCCACCTATGGAACTAAGGATCACTCCTTTTCAAAATACTCATTAACAGCTTTCATTTGATACCCATATCGTACAAACACATTATAGAATCACCCCTGGTCCACCTTAATGGGGACATCTCGAAAAGGCGTCCACCGATAGACCTAAGGCCCACTCCCTCTTAAAATGCTCAGTAACACCTTTCATTTGATACCCATATCGTACAAACAAATTCTAGAGTCAGCCCTGGTCTACCTTTATGGCGATATCCCTAAATGGCGTTCATCCATAGAACTATGGCATATTCTCTCTTAAAATACTCTTTAATACCTTTCATTTGATACACATGTTATACAACCACATTCCAGGGTTACCCCAGATTGATTTTCCTTATTTTGTCTCCATAGCTGTCAACTGAGTATGTTATGTTCGGTTACACCCGAACTTAGCCTTCCTTACTTGTTGATTTTCCTTATGTCAGTGTCGTGTTCTTTTAGAAGAACGCCTAGTGCGCGTTTTTTGTACCTATGTATATTTTATTGCATGTTTGGTTGTCATCTCTTTTACATGCTATTTCGAACACAATGTTATTTTGTTGTGTAGTTGGAACTGGGCTTTTAGTTTTTGTGAAAATAGTAGACAAAGTTTGGTTAGATTTGTAGGCGAAGCATATGTTGTTGTTGGTTTTTGGTATGCTTTTTTCTATGTTGTCTGTTAACCTAGGTATGTATGATACGCTGTAATATTGTTTTGGTTGGACATTGATATTAGCTGTTGGGTTGTTGTTAGTTACGTATTTTAGTTGCGTTTTCTTTTGTTCAATTAAATTTTGTATGAGACCGTAAGGGTAATTGTTTTTTCTCAATATTTTTGTTATTTTGTTAATGTTGACGTCCCAGAATTTTTCATGGCTGATTTTTAACACTTTGTTTTAAGTGGTTGGGCTGATAAGTAATTAATCAGTCGTCCCTATGAAGTGGGTTTAGTATAGCAATCTTGTACAAGATCTTGGTTTCTTCTGTGGATGCGCGTATCTAAAAAGGATGATGCTGCCTTTATTTTCTATTTCCACAGTAAATTTAAGGTTATTGTGGTACTTGTTTAATATGTGGAGGATTTTGTCTAAATCTCTCCTCTTTACAATGGCAAAGATGTCGACCACATACTTAGTTAGAAATGATATGTTTATGTAATATTTTTCTTTTAGTTCTGACATGCTATCTTTTAACAGGTCGTCCATAACTATGTCAGCTATGGTGGGCGAGAGCGGATTACCCATCGACATTCCAAGCGTTTGGCCGTATAGCTTCTCATCCCACATGAAAGAATTATTTTCCATTAGGCGAAAATTAAGTTATGTCTAAGAATTATTTTTTTGTTATTTTAGTTATTTTTGTAATTTCATCCCATTTCTTCAAAATTATTTTTATGGCAAGCATCGCAAGTATATTGGTAAATAGGGATACCATATCAAAAGGTACTAGCATGTCGTCGTCACTAACGCTTGTGTTTTTAAGCCTTTCTTTAAATCCATACGGATTTTTTATATTGTATTCTTCAGAAACCAGATTCTTGAGAATATCACCAATGTATTTGGACAATTTATAACATGGAGCATTTATGGACGAAACCACTGGACGGAATTAAAGGTCCGGCTTGTGTATTTTTGGCAGGCCGTACAGCCTTGGAGCATTCGCTCTTGTGCTTGTAAGCTGTTGTTTTGTTTTTGTACAAAGTTTCGACTATCCTGCTATTTTTCCTTTGAAGTTCGTTAGTTGGATCACTCCTGAGTATTTTATACGTACTTTTGTCGTCTAATATTGTATTGATTCTTCCGATGTATTTCTCTTTGTATAGTACTACTCTTTTATTACCCTTATCCGCGTCCGTTATAATAATATTTTTGTGTGTTTTCAAAAATGACCTGGCTTTGTTAAATGCTTCCAAAATGAATTTTTCTTCTGAGTTTTGTTTGTTGCTCCGCTTGTATTGTAATATTCTATTGCATATTTTGTTTCGTGTTGCATCCTTGGTTTTGTCATCATCCAGCTTTTGTATAATCTGTTCCATTTCCGCAATTACGTGCACTGGTGTGAGTGTTTTTCCAGTCGTCGATATAGTGAATTTTCTACCTAGGGAAAGCAGCTACTTGACTTCATCTGGGAACACAATATCTTTTTGGTTTATGAACCAAAAGGTGTTTATGTTGATGTCCCTGTCCCAAATTTTTTGTTGTTTTAGTTTACGTATTTTATTGTTATGCGTTTCTTCTGTCTCATTAGATATTTTTAGATATAGGAACCCTTGTTTTTCTGTAAAGTCCTGAAAATCGGTTTCATGTAAGTATCGTTTTAGTTGCTGTTCAGCGTGGTATATTCAATTCAATTTATTATTATTTAACATATTTGTACAAGTGAGACTGTTGTCTCTTAAAGTATATCGATGTTTGGATATGTGTACAAAATAATAATGTGAGTATAACAATATTTATATTAAAAAAAAAAAAAAAAATATATAAGGCGCGATAACCTCCGAAAAGATCTAAGGCCGAGCTTCTCTTCCAATTTGCGTCGTGCTCCTCTTGATTTTCCCTACAAATTGGCCGGACGGGACCTACATGATTTTATGCCGACTCCGAACGGCATCTGCAAGGCAGATGAGTTTTCACTGAGAGCTTTTCATGGCAGAAATACACCCGGAGCGCTTGCCAAACACTGCCGAGGGGCGACCCCGCTTAGAAAAATTTTCTTCTAGTTGAAAAACCTTATTTCTAAAATTTTTGATGTTGCTTTGCCCGGGGTTTGAACCCAGGGCAGCCGGTGTGGTAGGCGGAGCACGCTACCATCACACCTCGGTGGCAGAAATAGACAATGTAGATTCGAGAAAATAGCTAGAATAGTGTTTTTCGTATATCAAAAAATTCAGACAAAGCCAATTTAAAGCGCGATGCATTGGGCTCATTTTTAATAAAATTAGGTAATGAGTTCCATACTTTGATAGTACTGAAAAAGAACGTCCTTGAAGATGAGATATATTTATTGCGTGGAACGATGAGGGTACAGGTTCTGTCAGATCTAGCAAAACATAAATTTCGGAATAGGTATTCTGGATGTTTTTTATAAATTATTTTATTCAGGAAAATTAGATTGCGATAGTTTTGGAAGGTTGTAAGACTGCAATCAAGTATTTTAAACGAAAACTCTGATATGTGCTCAAATTTACGCTTCTAGTAGATATATCTTGCACAATTGTTCAATGCAAGTTGTAGCTTATTTCTAGACTTGCAGTTTAACACTAGCCCTCCAAACGAAATGAAAGGAACTATTAGTGATCTGACTAACATTAATTTGACATTTGGAGGAATGAAAGCAGCTATGTACTACAATTTCCTTAACACAAAATAAATTTTTGATAAAACGTAGTTAATATGGTCAACACAGTTAAAATTGGAATTTAGTTTGAACCCTAAACTACTAACGACCGACTCATACTTAATGGTAAAATCCTGTAGTATAACCGGTGGCAAATTCTCTACTAGTTTCGGAGAGTGCAAGATGCAAATAGCGTTTGTTTTAGACGCATTTAGATTTAAATTATTATCACTCGACCACGAAGAGATGATTTCGAGATCTTCGTTCATCCTACAAACCAAATCGTCAGATAAGCCAATAGCGCGAGATAAATATATTTGTGCATCATCAGCATATAGATGTATTGAAACACTTTTGCAGCAATGAGTAATATCGTTGATGAACATAATGAACAAAATTGGTCCAAGGATAGATCCCTGAGGGTTCCCCGAGTACAGGCACTTCGCCTCAGAGCAACCACTTTTAACTACTACCTTCTGCCAACGATTTGTAAGATAGTTTTCGAGCAATCTTTAAGCACTAGAAGAGAATCCAAAGTAGTTTCGTAATTTCATTAAGAGAATGGAATGATCTACTGTGTCAAAGACTTTCGAAAAATCTAAAAGTGACATCACAGTCAAATCACCCCTATCGTAGGCAGGGCGGATGTCTTCAATTACCTTGAGTAAAGCCGTCGCACAACTATGGCTCGCTCTATAACCAGATTGACATTCTGAGAGAAGGTTGTTCTTATTGAGGGGTTCGGTGATTTGCGCCACCACTAATCTTTCCCAGATTTTAGAAAGAGCGGGTAGTATGCTTATCGGCCGAAAATCCATTGGTAAAACAGCCGATGGCCACTTTATTGAGAATAGACTTCTTATGACATCATCCTCTGTAACTCCGAAAAATTGAAATTTGTTATTATCTGGTGTGTACATCACATTGTCATTAAGTTTGAAATTTTGATTATTAATATACTAGGTGGACCCGTCCGCGCCTTGCGCAAAAAAAAACAAAAATGGTTTGAAACTTTTATTAGTCCAGGTCCAGGATTTTTCAAACTTTTTTCTCAAATTTTGAAGTTTCCTTCATACAAACTTACATATATCGAATTTCTGAAAATTTGAGAAAAAGCAATAGCTTTTTTTTATAAATATGACCTAGTCTCCACAAAACCACCAATCAGAAGTAATAGATATATGTATACGTTTTTAGCTATGTTCGATATGTACATGTATTTATTAACTTAACATTTTTCTACAAAACTTCTTTAAATACAATATTCGATGTAAAAATAAATTCATTTTAAATTTTTTGCTTGAATGTCGCTTGGGCTGAAAAAGTGATATCTTCGAATCGCCTGACTCTAGAAAAGGCCACATATAACTGTCCATGTGAAAATACTGGGCTAGGTAAATATAAACCGGCTTTATCGAATGTTTGACCTTGGGCTTTGTTGATAGTCATAGCGAAAGCGTCTTTTAAAGGAAACTGTTTTCTAGTCATCTGGAAGGGTACAGTTGGATCTGAAGGAGTTAGTTTAACTCGCGGTATGATAGCTATTTTTCCCGAATCAATTAATTTGACAGTTATTGCGTTCTCGCCTGAATGACTGACGACCATCCTGGCACCATTTATAAGTCCTTCTTTGGCATTAAGATTACGAATCAACATAACAATTGTATTTTTCTTCAAAATTTGTTTATGTGGAGGTAAGCCGGAAGGATTTAGAGAATTAAGAAACTCAGTTGGATAACACTGAGCATTATAACTTTCATTGTTTTCGACTGTATCGCAACTTAGATAAATTTTAATATCCCAGGGCAATAATTTTGATACAATATACTCATTAAAAGTCGAGCATTCGTCATTTTTTGGACATAAAATAGCTGTTGAGTAAAACTTAGATATGTTACTGTCATTTATTTCATTTGTGCCGTAAACCTTAG
Source organism: Eurosta solidaginis (assembly GCF_040869045.1). Lineage (NCBI taxonomy): Eukaryota > Metazoa > Arthropoda > Insecta > Diptera > Tephritidae > Eurosta > Eurosta solidaginis. The sequence continues at coordinate 83,701,142 of NC_090324.1, read as the reverse complement.
CAATTAGGTTATCATAATCAGCGTAGTATTGTCGTGGAATTTTAATAGTTAGTATCTTCGGATATTTCATGTTGGATTTCTAAGTCACCATTTCCCAGTTTGAGTAGCCAGTTTTTAAACTCAGGGTCATTATTGGCTCGCATATTTTGAACTAATCTATGAATTTTCACCTTTGACCACAACGGTGAGCGTTTAATGCAATTTTCAATAATTGAAGTTCTGGTGGCATGTCTAACAACTGGAAGAACTTGTCTAAAATCACCTCCAAATACAAATATTTTTCCTCCAAATAGCAAATTCGCATTTGTTATATCTTTCAAAAGCTTATCAACAATGGTTATTGCATCCTTAGGTACCATAGATACTTCGTTCCAAATAACTAAATCTGTTTCCCGTAAAAGCTGTGCTTCTTTTGAGGTTGGCCGCATAGATGACACTGAAGTATCTGAAATAGGCACAGGTAGCTTAAAAAGAGCGTGTGAAGTTCGTCCCCCAGGTAACAGATTCGCAGCAATGCCTGTCCATGCAACTGGTAAAACCACTTTATTTTCCCCTCGGAGGATGTGACATAGCGTAGTGTAAATAAATATTTTTCCTGAACCACCTGGTCCGTCAATGAAATAGCAGTTTGGAGATTCATTTCTAACCGAATTCATGACTTCTTCCACTATTGACGTTTGCTCTTGATTCAGTTTGATAAAAGCTTCTTGTCCATGTTGACGTTCTTGTTCAACGTTGTAGAGTATGTTAGGCTGGTCAACTATAGTTGGTTGAGGTAAGCAAAAGTGTTGACACGTTCTGCCATGCATTTTAAAAATGTTTTCCAAATCTAGTAAAGCAAGATTGTAGGACTCTTCGCGCTGGTGTTGTTTTTGGTAATCCTCTGATAATGCATCATGAAATATATGCCAAAGTTCCAAAATGCTGGTTGGTGAACAGAAAACGCAAATAATTGCAAAAAGCCATCTCAACTGAGTTGGAATTTGGTAAGTTACAGCTTCCTGCAAACATTCTTTCCACTCAGCATTGTTACCTACTAAAAGCAATTTTTCCGCAGCTGCTTGAAAACTATCATATACTACATCATTGACCGTACGTATTTCCGTGTATGATTTTGGTCCCTTGGTATAGAGAAGTAAAAGACGAAGGAAATACCTTTCATAATCCATTGGATTTACGGTGTACATCCGACCAATGCACTTACTGTTTCTCGCCCTTATGCACCATTTGCCTTTAGACCATACGTAGTGTTCGGGAATTTCGTGGTATAAATACTGACGGGCGTCCTCTTCTTCGTTGCAAAGCTTGAAAAACGCCATGAGTTTGGGGTCCTTGCTAATATTAGTTTCAGCTTCGCAACCAGCTCGGAAGTAAATCATCTGTTCTTCTTGTAAATGGACAGGTAGCCGCTCAATAGAATGTGAAGGATGAAAGAGTTGGCGCTCATGAAGTCGCCATATTGCCTCTGGAGGACTAACATAGCGACAGTCTAAGAATGTATTAACTTCGTCTACATTTACTTCCCTTTGCCCGTCGGAGTTAGTGCTCAATTTCAGTGAAGCACAGTCATGACCCTTATAAACGTATTTGTACAAATACTTAACAGATTTAATTGAGGAACAATGCTCGACATTAATGTGGGTCTGATATTTTCGACTTAGGTAAGAATTATACGCTACGATGCAGCGATTGTCGATTTCCTGATTTTCAGTAGTTGCTGTAACAGAATTCTTACGACGTCTGTAAAGAGGGTAACCATTTACGTTTATGTTTGTTTCACTTCGAAATTCTTTGGGGAACCCTTTACTACACTGACCGTCTTTCATACAGGGGCTGTTTGGAATTAAAATACCGCATGGGCCATGCGTCATAGTTTGTTTCATAATTGTAAAAAGTTGCGGGTCTTCCTCATTATTTGGAAGCTCGGCAGAAATTAAGGAATCCACATCTTCAATTGAACGGAGCTTATCGACATCTCGAAGCATAAGAATGGAATTCGATTACACTAACATACGCAATAGCTACACCTAGTACGTGCTTTTTTAATAAATCATATAAAAGTGATTTGAGTTTTAAGTGAAATACTCTTGACATTAAATCAGGCCTGTTTTCTGTCCTCTCATACGGCTTGAGTTCTGATGATATTTCAATCCATTTAGGGTTGCAAGTAAATGTAAGGAAAATGTATGGTTTGCCAAAGCGGGATACTATACTCATAGCATCTTGTTAATCTTGAAGCATGTTTCTCAGACTACCAATAAACGAAGACGGAAGAATAACAGGAAGTCCTGTAGCTGCACCTCTTTGTTGAGCATCTGCATGAAGGAAATCCATTAACCCTTTATAGCTTTCAACTCTTAAATCTTTTTGATGTGACCTAATGTATGCAACTCTGGAGCCCTCCACTTTGACATAACTGTCTACAACGTATTGCTGAAATAATTTGCCTGAAGCTTGTATTATATTAAATTCACCTCTTATTGCTATATGGTAACAAAAATATTGCAATTGAGTAATAACGGTTCGTATTGCAGTTGCGTGGATGTCGACATGTTGCATACCTGGTCTCCATTCTGCGTCTCCACAGGGAAAGAGCAGAGGATAGCACATTGGATCTGAATGGGGATTCAGATACGATATTTTACTAAGTGATCCATCTGACATATAAGAAATTGTAATGTCAAATATGCCTGGTGGAACGCCATCTTGACCCAAAAAAACTGCCGCAACTTCAGATACAGTGGGTGCATTATATCTTCCGGGATGGAAAGCATTTTCCGTAGTAAATTGTATTTGCATATCAGCAATATTAATAGACATATCTTTGACACAATTGAATAAACTCGCATACGGATTATAGGCTATAAGCATTGTTTGTAGTTGGTTCATAAGAAATTGGCAACAGCTCTTATTAACCTCTCGGTTTGTACGATATTGCAAAGCATCATCATTGTCTAAAATAAAGAGGCCAGCATATGAGGGTGTTTCGCTCTCAGGTGGTTGTCAAGCTCCATTTCTATGATATACTTGAACGTTTAGCTTGAAACAAAAGAGGCCTCTTCCAGGGATGTTAACAAAGTTTACTTGAACTGATGCAAATGCTACTGCGTTGTTAAATTTTCTTACGTTTTCCAAATAGTTTTTTTTACAGAATCATTGCGTTCGATTATAGTTTTAAGTTCTTCACATACAGAAATTTCTGGCAAACTCACCTTCCCTTTGTGACAACAAATTGAAGAACTTCTATAGCTAACTTCACTGGCAAATAGTTTGGCCATACAAAATATACATTGTTGATCCATACGTCCAACGCTATGTGGTTCTTGAATGATTCCGAGGCGTGTTCACAAATAAGTTTTTGGAAGCTTTTCCTGTATTCTCCTAGAATTTATGTCACTGCTTAATTTTAAAATATATGATGGTACCAAGTCACTCCTACGCTGGACTACCATTTGAGCACTTTGTTCCTGTCGGCGGTTACGCATTGTTTGCCTTGCATGGGCTAGATGAATATTTCGTTGCTGACTGGGTCGACTTCTTCTACCTTCTTGATGTCTTCTTCGCTCAGTTGAAGGATTTAAGGTGGCCCTAGGCATTATAATCTAACAATATGAACAAAATGTGAACACATATAATTCATGTAAAAATGCACATCTTAGAACTTACCAATTATGTATTTTATCGCAGGTGTATAAAAAAGATTTTCAATTACGAATAAAATCAGCTACTCTTGTGAGACCACAAAACATTATACAAATATGCCTAAACAGCTGTTTGAATTTCAATATTCAAGTGTAAATGTTGATGGCGCGCTCGGGGTGGGTTGGTTGAGCACTATGATATTGACTACTGCCTTTAATGTTGCATTTCAAATTTCACGTGTAGATGGCGCGCTCGCAGTGGGTGATATTCACCATATTCACCACTGCCTAATATTGTTCAGTCACAATAGAGTTGCAGTACGAATTGATTTTTTTGTGCATTCACAATCGCTCATTTTAAATAATTTATTTTTATTAAATAGGCTTAAACAAAAGCACTCTGCTAATTAAAACATGGTTTCGCATGTAGAGCTAACCCCCACCTTTAAAACGATACCTTATTTATTAATATTGGTTCCAAGTGAGAGCAGAAAATTAGGAACTAACACAAAAAGACATTACAGAAATAATATATATGATCTACTCGACTGTAAAAAGAAGCAATTGATGGAGTCAGGGTCCAAATCGCATTTCGTATCTTTTTTACATGCAATCCCTACTGATTTGAGATTTTTCCACAAGTTCTTGGTTGGTAAATTCGTGTCAAGCTTTCTTTGAAAAAAAGTCTTTTAGAATTTCTTACTGTGAGTGTAGCATGATTTCTGGCCAGACGATAATATTGCCAGTTTTCATTTGTGGGATATTGCTTCCAAATTTTGTAAGACTTACTACGCGTTTGATAGCCACCAGAAGCTCCTTTGTGAACCACGGCTGTCTATTTGTTTGGGACTTTACCGCCTTTAGAGGTACATATTTAGTAAATAGTTAATTTAAAAGAAACATGAAATAACTGAAAACATCCATACGCGGTTCCAATGGGTTCCAATGTAAAGAATCATCTTCGCACACTAGTTCAGACAGATTAACTGACTTAAAATCCCTATAACAAAATTGTGTTTCGGTATTGCAATTAAAATCTATATCATACCATATAAACAACATATCATGATCCGATATTCCCGCAACTGAGAACTGGTCAAAATGAAGTACACTGGAACGGTCCAGGTCTAGCAAGCTAAATTTGCAATTTGGTGAAAATCCAGTAGGAGATTTATTGATAACTTCTAAGCCAGCGGAATACAAATTATCCATTAATGTCATTGACCTCAAGTCATTGTTTAATAGATCTGTGTTAAAGTCACCACAGACCAAAATATGTTCATATTTGTATATAAATTCAGACAATTTAGGAAAAAATTGTCTAGCTTATGGAATTTACTGGGGTTGTACACACACACAACTAAACACTTCTTTAATGTATCACTAACTTCTATAATCAGTCACTCAACAGGATCATTTTCATTGGATTGGAAGATAACCTGAAGCCTCAACGATGTTTTACAATATATGGAAACACCTCCACCTCTTGCCCCGGTTTTCCTATCATTCCGTGCCACTGTGTAATAGTGTAGTTTATAAAATTCATCCTCAATATCCTCTCTAAACCAAGTCTCAGTCACACAAAGTATGTCAATTTTTGTATATGTTATTCTTGATTATTTTGATATTTATATTTGTTTGCGTAATTTCCATATTAAGCACTTTTTTGAGAAACTGACGTTTAGAATTTTCTAGCTGCGGTTTGACCTTCTCGGATGTGTTATTGATCGAGATATTTTTGATGGCATTAATGAGGTGACTTGGAGTTAGATCATGTTTTTTAAACTCCAGTAAAAACTTAAGTTGAATTGTTTGTTTTGCCAGCTTTTGTTTTTGTTTGCTGTATTGCTTAAGAGTTATGCAAGTGTGTTCACCGTATTTATATTTCATGTGATTATAGTAGTGCTTCATTTTGTATGCGGTTGCGTTGTTGTTGGGATTGAAATATGAAATAATTTTGTGTATGCTATGTTCTATCGGCAGGCCTTCCGAAAAATCTTGAACTTTTTATAGCCGTCAATTAGTTTTTCCAAATTGATTAATAAAAATAAAAATAGGCTTTATTTGACTAGTACAACCCGACGCTTCGCTAATAATCTTAGCATCCTCAGGGGTGAACTAAATTTATTTCAATTATTTTTCCCATATCAATCAACAACATAAACATTATAACATATAAGGTAAAAAAAAAAAAAACAATAGCTAAGAATTAAATATGTAAACCTTACTGATTAATATCACAATTGTATATGGAGCACTTACAATTTTTGTATACGTTAATATGTTATTCTTACATACTGCCCTTAACTTTATCATCAATATACACATTTTAATTTAAATTAAATTAATTTAGTCAAAAAATGTTTATCTTGATACCCGTTTGTTTGGGTACACTTGTCAAATGTGGTTAATTTTGTAATTGGACTTTGATTCATGTATGTATGTTTGTATGTATGTAGGTTGTTTCATATGCATAACAGATAAGCCGAAGAAATGTCATCTGTGTCTTCTTTTCTGTTTACTGATCTGTTTCTGTTTTGTAATATCCTTAAGCTCTCTATTGTGAATTTAACCTTTTCCCGTTTCTCTTTGTCTAATATTTTCGCGTTATGGAGATCAGCTGTATGGCCTGTTGCTGTGGTATGTTGCGATAATGCAGTGCTATTTTTGATTTTCCTTATATCAGTGTCGTGTTCTTTTAGACGAACGCCTAGTGGGCGTTTTGTTGTACATATGTATATTTTTTTGCATATTTGGGTGTCATCTCCTTTATATGCTATTTCGTACACAATGTTATTTTGTTGTGTAGTTGGAACTGAGCTTTTAGTTTTTGTGAAAATAGTAGACAAAATTTGGTTAGATTTGTAGGCGAAGCATATGTTGTTTTTGGTTTTTGGTATGCTTTTTTCTATGTTGTCCGTTAACCTAGGTATGTATGTTGTAATAGAGCCATAATAAATAATAAAATGTCACCCTGTGTTCAAGTTTCTGCAACACCCGTTGTCTACCCACGAGTGTGGAACAACTTGAACACAGAGCAATTCGCCTGGTAGATTATTATAATTTGATACGAAGAAGAAAAAACGTGAGCTGAGTGCGCAGACTAAAACATTTTTAATTTTGCAAACAAAATGTACAGACTAAAATAAAACTAAGTTTAGTGCTAACGTATTTAAAATATTAATTACACTACAAAACTAAAACTAACCTAAATAAAGAAAAGTAAACAAAACTAAAAGTACGTGTTAGGCAAATGGAGGTGTGGAGTGCGTTGCGCGTGAAAAGCGCACGTCCATTTTTCGAAGGTTCATAAAATGAACCTTACATGGCGACCGTGAGGCTAGAGCCTCGCCCCTTTTCAATTTGGCAACGCAATGAACCGGACGTCTTCAAATCAGTAGCGGTGAGTGGAAAAATTTTTTTTTCGGAGGACAGCAGTGTTTTGGACAAAAAAATTAAAAGTGAGTGTGGTGCGAAAAATGTCCAAAAATTTAATAATAAAATTTTCTAATAAATTCTGAGATCCCAATACTTAAATTGCTAATTAAACTTTTAGCCTACGGCGTAGTTTTCTAAATAAATTCAATAAAAATGCAATATATAATTTTCTAACTAAAATTTTACTAATCTACGATATAATTTCCTAAATAAAATTCAATTAAATTTCAATATATAATTTTCTAAATAAATTTTCAATAAACTACAATGCAATTTTCTAACTGAAATTCAACAAAACCTCAATATACAATTTTCTAAATAAAATTCTACTAAACTACGATATAATTTCTTAAAATAAAATGTAACAAACCTACAATATATTCTTCTAATACAACTTTAAACAATTATACAATTCAATTTTATAAATTAAATTTAAAAACGACAGTACAATTTTTCTACATTGAATTTAATAAAACCACAAAAACTATTTTATTAACCAACATTTAGCAAAAGCAAAATTCAACAAAATTAAAATACAATTTAATAATGAAAATTTAACTAAAAATTTTACAAATTCTATAAATTTTACATAACGGCACTCGCACCACGCCAGGCATAACGGCGCATGTAACGGCACCCAAAAGCAAATACACGCAAATTAGCGCAATTTTCCACCACCACATTAACACGCAAAGACACATACCAGTAGCAGCAACAACACCAGCAGCGATTCAGGTCTGGCAGCGCAGCAGCAGCAATGACCATAAGAAGAAGAAAATAAGTATACATATATGTATTTAAGATGTTGCCTACGGGTATTTTTCTTACGCTTTATGTATGTATATTAAAACATTTATAAAACTTTTTAAAATTCTGTGCTTTCGCATTTAAATCAAAAATTTAAAATTTCAAAATTAAAGGAAAAATTAATTTCGGATTTCGTACAAACTTTGGATTTTGATATTACGGTGGTTTTCGATAAAACCAATTAATCTTTTTTGGTATGCGGTGGTTCCGTGAAAGAGCAAATTGAGATTTTTTTGAATAAAGCGGTGCGTCCGTGATTACATTTTGGAATTTTTAACAATTCATACCTATATACTTTTGTGACGTTTTAAAATCAATTACTTTTTACAGAGTTTTCATACAAATACTGCAGTTTTAATTAATTCTTCCAATAAAGAGTTAAATACTCCTTAAGTGACTATTCACCTGCAAATCAGTTCCCTTTTATAACATTTTTCTTTCTTCTCTCTTTTTCCTCAACAATTCAACTTCAAATATAAATTTAGACATTCAAATAAGTACTTCATTAATTTCATAATTTGAACTGAATTGTTCGTGCTATTCTGATAACTACATATGTACAACCTTAGAAGTGGCAAGCAAGTGCAAAAAACTTCAGATTCAGAATCCGATTCCGATAAATCAGGCTCAAGCTACGAAAGTTTAGCTTCATCTTCGACCGAAAAAGTCACCAAACAGGAAAATAAATTATCGTTGTCAGCAGATTTCCTAGGCTTCGAAGATTGTTCAAATAAAAATTTAACTTCTAATTTAGTTTCAAATCTTAAATTTTCAAATAGTGAAATATTAACTTTAACTTCTTCTACTTTAAAATCAGATCTTAACGATCCAAATAGTACAAACGTGGCCTCACCTTCTGCTAATTCAGCTCCAGATCTTAACGATCAAATCATGGCAACACTTGAGGAGAAGAGAATTTTCATTGACATATGTGCTAACTCTATTAGAGAAAATTACAGTGGTGATCCTCTAGCACTTGACTCTTTTATAGACAAAATCGCATTACTTGAACAATTCGCTACTGCAGATTTAAATGATACTTTTATAGCGTTCTTAAAATCAAAACAAGTAAGGAAGGCTAAGTTCGGGTGTAACCGAACATAACATACTCAGTTGAGAGCTATGGAGACAAAATAAGGAAAATCAATCTGGGGTAACCCTGGAATGTGGTTGTATAACATGTGTATCAAATGAAAGGTATTAAAGAGTATTTTAAGAGAGAATAGGCCATAGTTCTATGGATGAACGCCATTTAGGGATATCGCCATAAAGGTAGACCAGGGCTGACTCTAGAATTTGTTTGTACGATATGGGTATCAAATGAAAGGTGTTACTGAGCATTTTAAGAGGCAGTGGGCCTTAGGTCTATCGGTGGACGCCTTTTCGAGATGTCCCCATTAAGGTGGACCAGGGGTGATTCTATAATGTGTTTGTACGATATGGGTATCAAATGAAAGGTGTTACTGAGCATTTTAAGAGGGAGTGGGCATGAGGTCTATAGGTGGACGCCTTTTCGAGATATCGTCATTAGGGTGGGCCAGGGGTGACTCTAGAATGTGTTTGTACGATATGTGCATCAAACGAAAGGTGTTACTGAGCACTTTAAGAGGGAGTGGGCATTAGATCTATAGGTGGACGCCCTTTCGAGATATCGCCATTAGGGTGGGCCAGGGGTGACTCTAGAATGTTTGTACGATATGGGTATCAAACGAAAGGTGTTACTGAGCATTTTAAGAGGGAGTGGGCATTAGGTCTATAGGTGGACGCCTTTTCGAGATATCGCCATTAGGGTGGGCCAGGGGTGACTCTAGAATGTGTTTGTACGATATGGGTATCAAATGAAAGGTGGTAAGGAGTATTTTAAAAGGGAGTAATCCTTAGTTCTATAGGTGGACGCCTTTTCGAGATATCGCCATTAGGGTGGGCCAGGTGTGACTCTAGAATGTTTGTACGATATGGGTATCAAACGAAAGGTGTTACTGAGCATTTTAAGAGGGAGTGGGCATTAGGTCTATAGGTGGACGCCTTTTCGAGATATCGCCATTAGGGTGGGACAGGGGTGACTCTAGAATGTTTGTACGATATGGGTATCAAACGAAAGGTGTTACTGAGCATTTTAAGAGGGAGTGTACATTAGGTCTATAGGTGGACGCCTTTTCGAGATATCGCCATTAGGGTGGGCCAGGGGTGACTCTAGAATGTTTGTACGATATGGGTATCAAACGAAAGGTGTTACTGAGCATTTTAAGAGGGAGTGTACATTAGGTCTATAGGTGGACGCCTTTTCGAGATATCGCCATTAGGGTGGGCCAGGTGTGACTCTAGAATGTTTGTACGATATGGGTATCAAACGAAAGGTGTTACTGAGCATTTTAAGAGGGAGTGGACATTAGGTCTATAGGTGGACGCCTTTTCGAGATATCGCCATTAGGGTGGGCCAGGGGTGACTCTAGAATGTTTGTACGATATGGGTATCAAACGAAAGGTGTTACTGAGCATTTTAAGAGGGAGTGTACATTAGGTCTATAGGTGGACGCCTTTTCGAGATATCGCCATTAGGGTGGGCCAGGTGTGACTCTAGAATGTTTGTACGATATGGGTATCAAACGAAAGGTGTTACTGAGCATTTTAAGAGGGAGTGGGCATTAGGTCTATAGGTGGACGCCTTTTCGAGATATCGCCATTAGGGTGGGACAGGGGTGACTCTAGAATGTTTGTACGATATGGGTATCAAACGAAAGGTGTTACTGAGCATTTTAAGAGGGAGTGTACATTAGGTCTATAGGTGGACGCCTTTTCGAGATATCGCCATTAGGGTGGGCCAGGGGTGACTCTAGAATGTTTGTACGATATGGGTATCAAACGAAAGGTGTTACTGAGCATTTTAAGAGGGAGTGTACATTAGGTCTATAGGTGGACGCCTTTTCGAGATATCGCCATTAGGGTGGGCCAGGGGTGACTCTAGAATGTTTGTACGATATGGGTATCAAACGAAAGGTGTTACTGAGCATTTTAAGAGGGAGTGTACATTAGGTCTATAGGTGGACGCCTTTTCGAGATATCGCCATTAGGGTGGGCCAGGTGTGACTCTAGAATGTTTGTACGATATGGGTATCAAACGAAAGGTGTTACTGAGCATTTTAAGAGGGAGTGGGCATTAGGTCTATAGGTGGACGCCTTTTCGAGATATCGCCATTAGGGTGGGACAGGGGTGACTCTAGAATGTTTGTACGATATGGGTATCAAACGAAAGGTGTTACTGAGCATTTTAAGAGGGAGTGTACATTAGGTCTATAGGTGGACGCCTTTTCGAGATATCGCCATTAGGGTGGGCCAGGGGTGACTCTAGAATGTTTGTACGATATGGGTATCAAACGAAAGGTGTTACTGAGCATTTTAAGAGGGAGTGGACATTAGGTCTATAGGTGGACGCCTTTTCGAGATATCGCCATTAGGGTGGGCCAGGGTGACTCTAGAATGTGTTTGTACGATATGGGTATCAAATGAAAGGTGGTAATGAGTATTTTAAAAGGGAGTAATCCTTAGTTCTATAGGTGGACGCCTTTTCGAAATATCGCCATTAGGGTGGGCCAGGTGTGACTCTAGAATGTTTGTACGATATGGGTATCAAACGAAAGCTGTTACTGAGCATTTTAAGAGGGAGTGGGCATTAGGTCTATAGGTGGACGCCTTTTCGAGATATTGCCATTAGGGTGGGCCAGGGGTGACTCTAGAATGTTTGTACGATATGGGTATCAAACGAAAGGTGTTACTGAGCATTTTAAGAGGGAGTGGACACTAGGTCTATAGGTGGACGCCTTTTCGAGATATCGCCATTAGGGTGGGCCAGGGGTTACTCTAGAATGTTTGTACGATATGGGTATCAAACGAAAGGTGTTACTGAGCATTTTAAGAGAGAGGGGCATTAGTTCTATAGGTGGACGCCTTTTCGAGATATCGCCATTAGGGTGGGACAGGGGTGACTCCGGTATGTTTTTGTACGATATGGATATCAAATTAAAGGTATTAATGAGGGTTTTAAAAGCGAGTGGCCCTTAGATGTATATGTGAAGGCGTTCTCGTGATATCCACCAAAATGTCGACCAGGTGATCCAGAAAATCATCTGTCGGGTACTGCTAATTTATTTATATATGCAATACCACTAACAGTATTCCTGCCAAGATTCCAAGGGCTGTTGATTTCGCCTTGTAGAACTTTTTCATTTTCTTCTACTTAATATGGTAGGTGTCACACCCATTTTACAAAGATTTTTCCAAAGTTATATTTTGCGTCAACAAACCAATCCAGTTACCATGTTTCATCCCTTTTTTCGTATTTGGTATAGAATTATGGCATTTTTTTCATTTTTCGTAATTTTCGATATCGATAAAGTGGGCGTGGTTATGGTCAGATTTCGCCCATTTTTTATACCAAGAAAAAGTGAGCTCAGGTAAGTACGTGGGCTAAGTTTAGTAAAGATATATCGGATTTTGCTCAAGTTATTGTGTTAATGGCCGAGCGGAAGGACAGACGGTGGACTGCGTATAAAAACTGGGCGTGGCTTCCACCGATTTCGCCCATTTTCACAGAGAACAGTTACCGTCATAGAATCTATGCTCCTAGAAGGATTGGTAAATTTTTGTTCGACTTATGGCAATAAAAGTATTCTAGACAAACTAAATGAAAATGGGCGGAGCCACGCCCATTTTGAAATTTTCTTTTATTTTTGTATTTTGTTGCATCATATCATTACTGGAGTTGAATTTTGACTTAATTTACTTATATACAGTAAAGATATTAAATTTTTTGTTAAAATTTGAATTTAAAAAAATTTTTTTTTAAAAAGTGGTCGTGTTCTTAATCCAATTTTGCTAATTTTTATTTAGCACATATAGAGTAATAGTAGTAACGTTCCTGCCAAATTTCATCATGATATCTTCAACGACTGCCAAATTACAGCTTGCAAAACTTTTAAATTACCTTCTTGTAAAAGTGGGCGGGGCCACGCCCATTGTCCAAAATCTTACTAATTTTCTATTTTGCGTCATAACGTCAACCCATCTACCAAGTTTCGTCGCTTTATCTGTCTTTTGTAATGAGTTATCGCACTTTTTCGGTTTTTCGAAATTTTCGATATCGAAAAAGTGGGCGTGGTTATAGTCCGATATCGTTCATTTTAAATAGCGATCTGAGATGAGTGCTCAGGAACCTACATACCAAATTTCATCAAGATACCTCAAAATTTACTCAAGTTATCGTGTTAACGGGCGGACGGACGGACGGACATGGCTCAATCAAATTTTTTTTCGATCCTGATTATTTTGATATATGGAAGTCTATATCTATCTCGATTCCTTTATATATGTACAACCAACCGTTATCCAATCAAACTTAATATACTCTGTGAGCTCTGCTCAACTGAGTATAATTAGAAGGTAAAGCCCGTGAAGCAATACCAACACAAGTAACTTCAGTCAATGATATTAAAACAGCTCTACGTAATAGGATCAAACCAGACAACTCGAAAGTTGTAGCATGAAAAATTGCAGCGTTGCACGTTAATAACAATAATTATACAGATTTTGCAAAAAAAGTTGAAGATTTAGCTGACTCACTTGAGCGGTCTCTTATTATTGAAGGGATCACTCAAGCGAAAGCTCACGAAATGGCAGTCGAAAAAACTGTTAACGTGTGTCGTCTAAATGCAAAATAAAATTTAGTAAAAACCATTTTAGCCTCAACAGCATTTACTGATCCGAAAGACGTAGTAACAAAATTGATTGTAGAACAAAACAACGAAGTAACTGAGCGTCAGGTATTAGCTTTTCGATCACGTGGTAACAGTACATTCAGAAATTCACGTGGTAGTTATCGAGGTTTTTACCCAAACCGCGGCTATACTGGTTATAGAAATAATAGTTCATTTTCATATAATAGTAACTATAACACTAACAATAATCAGAGATATCGCTATGATAACAGAAATAGATACCAAAATAACAACAATAATAATATACGTCCAAATTCCAATTCAAATACAAACACCAGTAACAATTCTAGAAACGCAAACGTTCGCGCTTTAAACGCCAGTGCCCCTCAGGAACGAACACTGAGGAAGGACGAATTAAGCGAGTAAGCGAACTTCCATCACCAATAGCCATCTACTGTTTAAATTTAAATTACTCAGATTTCATAGAATTACAACTTAACGAGCCACAAAAATTTTGTTCTTTCCTAGTAGACATTCAAGCGGATATTTCTTTAATAAAGATATCATGTTTAGACAGTAATATTTCATTAAATACAAACGACATTATTAACATTACCGGTGTCACTTCAAATTCAGTTTCGACTTTAGGTAAAATTACCGTAAATTTAAATTTTTCTAACTTTTCTATTAAACATACTTTACATGTAGTAAATGAAGACTTTAATATTCCATCCGATGGCATACTGAGATTTTCTGAAAATTAACAAATGCATTATTAACTATGAAAGAAATAGTATTTCCTTTTGGGTAGGTAATGAAAAAGTTGCGATTCCAATCCTGCACGGAACAGAAAGCGACAGTTGTATCATTCCACCAAGATGTGAAATATTCAGACTTTTTGATTTAGGAGATTCACCCGAGCCACTTTTCGTGGACTCGCAGGAAATTGAAAAAGGTGTTTTCACAGCTAGGTGCATTGTTAATTCCAGTAACCCAATAATTAAAGTCATAAATACCACGGATGATATAAAGTATGTGAAAAGTAACAGGATTCGAACAGAAAAACTTTCAAACTACAATGTTTATACAATTAACAAGACAGAAACAGAAGACAAACGTACGAAAAAACTAATTTCGATTTTAAAAAATCAAATACCTCAACATGCTCCAAGTAAATTACTTGACCTTTGCATAGATTATGCCGACGTTTTCGCTCTTGACACGGAAAAAATGACTTTAAATAACTTCTACGAGCAAAAATTAAGACTGACAGACAACGAACCGGTATATTTTAAAAACTATAGATTGCCATACTCTCAGCGTGAAGAAATAAATCGCCAAGTAAATAAATTGTTAGACAACGATTTGATTGAACCCAGTTATTCGAATTACAATAGTCCTTTGATTGTAGTCCCAAAGAAAGATACAATTGGTCAAAAAGCATATCGTATGTGCGTAGATTTTCGCGTAGTAAACAAAAAACTCATTGCTGATAAATTTCCACTAGCTAGACTTGACGATATTTTAGACAATCTCGGTAGAGCAAAGTATTATCTTTTTTCAGGATTTCATCAATCCCCTTGCATCCTGACTCACGTGACATTACTTCTTTCAGCACTGACCGATGTGCATTTAGATGGAAAGTGCTTCCATTCGGCTTAAATATAGCACCTAATTCATTCTCACGAATGATGACAATAGCTTTTTCGGGTATACCACCCAATGCCGCATTTTTGTACGTCGATGATATTATCGTCATAGGTTGCAGTGAAGCACACCATATTAAAAATCTTTCAAAAGTTTTCGATACTTGTAGATCTTTCAATCTCAAGCTTAACCCAAATAAAAGCAACTTTTTACGACCAGAAGTTACGTTTTTAGTTCACAAATGTTCAGCCAAAGGTTTGTTGCCAGACGACTCTAAAATAAACGCAATAAAAAAGTATACAAAACCAACGGACAAAGACGCGGTACGACGATTCGTCGCGTTTGCAAACTATTACAGAAGGTTTATACCAAATTTTGCGTCTCTGGCAGCGCATCTGAATCGATTAAGCAGAAAAAGAGTTGAATTTGTATGGGATGTTGTGTGCGAAAGAGCATTTTTATCTTTGAAAGCAGCGTTACTTTCACCAAAATTACTCCAATATCCAGATTTTACTAAACAATTCATTATTACTGTTGATGTTTCCACAACTGGATGTGGCGCTTTTTTGAGTCAAGAACAACAAGGTAGTTATTTACCAATTTGATCCGCTTCTAAAGCATTTAATAAAGCAGAGCAGAAAAAACCCATTATAGAATTAGAGCTTTTAGCTATTTACTTTGCAATCAAGCAATTTCGGCCATACCTTTATGGCACCCATTTCATTGTAAAGTCAGATCATAGACCTCTGTTATACTTATTCAAAATGAAAGACCCATCTTCAAAACTTTCGAGAATGAGACTGGTACTATCTGAATATAACTTTACTATTGTATATATTTGTATATATAAAAGGTAAATCAAATGTTTGTGCTGATGCACTATCGCGTATAACAATCGATGAGATTAAAGAAGCTAACAAACAAATTTTGGCAGTACAGACAAGAGCCATGACAAAAAAGGCAAACGACAAAAATTTACATAGGAAAACAGACAAAAGCGACGAAAAACAAATTACTTTACATGTCTACGACACATTTTCATTTAATTTTTCGAAAAAAGTCTCACGAATAAGATCCGCAATTACGTACGATAAAAATAATAAAACAACAAATTTAAGAATTTTTGCGCATATTAAACGTAAGAAACTCGAGTTACTTAGTTTTGAGCTTGTTAACGAAATAATGACTTTAGAGAAATTACTTTCGAGGTTTGAATCAGAAGCCGGCAAACGCAAAATTAAGAAGATTGAATGGCCTAAAAACGATATTATGTTCGAACATTATACTTTTACAAATTTCAAAAATATTGGAAATAAGATTTTAAAATCATTAGAAATTATTTTAACAGATCCAGTGGAGACAGTAACAGATGAGGATACAAAATTAAAACTTATGAAAATTTACCATAATGATCCCATTTATGGTGGACATTGCGGAATGAAAAGACTTTACGCAAAGAAGTTAAGTTTAGGATGCACAAAATCTAATTAATAAAAATAAATTACAAAGTAAAAATCTGTACGATAAAACGGCAAGACCTCTAATTGTAAAAATCGGAGATAAAGTACTTTTACAAAAAGAACCACATCATAAGCACGAAAATATTTATCAAGGTCCTTTTATTATAATTAAAATTAACGAACCTAATGTAACTATTTTCGATGAAGTTAAAAACAAAGAAAAAGTAGTACATAAAAACCGCCTAAGTAAAGTAAACTAACATTACCTCAATACTTTTACTTTAAATTTGATTAAAAAACAAATCCAAAATTTACTTACTAGCATTTAAGCAGCCACGAAGGCTTAGAAACTGTTAAAACAACACAAAAATACATACTTAATATGTAATACAAAATGTAAAACTTTAAATTGAATATGTAAAGCAAAAATATTTACAGAAAAAAACATTCAACATATTTTGTCGTAAATTAAAATATTAGTAATATTTATACCTTTTATTTAAGTTACAATGAACTATAAAAATGTAACTACAATTTAAATATTCGATGTATAAAATCTTTTTCAATTATTAATAAAAATGGTTCCGAACCAACGAACCCTAATATAAATATATATTCGTTTGTTCGCAACAATTTTTATAAGTTTTTGGCCAAAGAAGAATTTGACAAAATTGATCACTTTGTCAATTCTTCTTTTCCCCAAAAAGGATGATGTAACAGAGCCATAATAAATAATAAAATGTCACCCTGTGTTCAAGTTTCTGCAACACCCGTTGTCTACCCACGGGTGTGGAACAACTTGAACACAGAGCAATTCGCCTGGTAGATTATTATAATTTGGTACGAAGAAGAAAAAACGTGAGCTGAGTGCGCAGATTAAAACATTTTTAATTTTGCAAACAAAATGTACCGACTAAAATAAAACTAAGTTTAGTGCTAACGTATTTAAAATATTAATTACACTACAAAACTAAAACTAACCTAAATAAAGAAAAGTAAACAAAACTAAAAGTACGTGTTTGGCAAATGGAGGTGTGGAGTGCGTTGCGCGTGCAAAGCGCACGTACATTTTTCGGAGGTTCATAAAATGAACCTTACGCTGTAATATTGTTTTGTTTGGACATTGATATTAGCTGTTGGGTTGTTGTTAGTTACGTATTTTATTTGCGTTTTCTTTTGTTCAATTAAATTTTGTATGAGACCGTAAGGGTAATTGTTTTTTCTCAATATTTTGGTTATTTCGTTAATGTTGACGTCCCAAAATTTTTCATGGCTGATTTTTAACACTTTGTCGATTAGGTTTCTGGCCGTGTTAACCTTATATTTAAGTGGTTGGACTGATAAGTAATTAATCAGTCGTCCCGATGAAGTGGGTTTAGTATACCAATCTAGTATAAGATCTTGGTTTCTTCTGTAGATGCGCCTATATAAAAAGAGGATGTTGCCATTATTTTTTATTTCCACAGTAAATTTAAGTTTATTGTGGTACTTTTTTAATGTGTGGAGGATGTTGTCTAAATCTCTCCTCTTTACAATGGTAAAGATGTCGTCCACATACCTAAGGCGGTGACACAGTGGCATTTTTCATATAGATGCATTTAACACAACCTTATGCATTCCAATAACATCGCCACCATCAACCAAGATGCTGCGTTTGCAAATATGAAGGAACTTCAGACTTGGCAATTGAAGTTTATTACGCCTTGCCGATTCACATACAAAATTTCGCGAAGCACTGTTGTAAACATTCTCCCTATACAACAAAAATACTTGCTAACATATTTTGTGTCGTATTCGATTGTTATATTGCAGTTTTTATTTGTGAAAAATGTTAGAAAATTTACCAACCAGTTGGAAAAATAATTTCATTTGCAAAGTGTGCCAACACCCTTAGCCAAAGCAAATGTCAAATTCTTCTTCTTATGATTTGCTTGGAACAAAATTGCGGAGTTGGCTACTTTTCAATATCAAATGACGCTGGTGTCGCTCATTCTACCATTCTCCATGCTTGCAATATACTCACAATTCATAAGCATGTGTTAAATTCATCTATATGAAAAACTGCTTATGTGTCGGAGCTGTTAGTTAGAAATGATATGTTTATGTTATATTTTTCTTTTAGTTCTGACATGCTATCTTTTGACAGGTCGTCCATAATTATGTCAGCTTTGGTGGGGGAGAGCGGATTACCCATCGGCGTTCCAAACGTTTGACCGTATAGCTTCTCATCCCATATGAAATAATTATTTTCCATTTGGCAGAAATTAAGTATGTCTAAGAATTGTTTTTTGTTATTTTAGTTATTTTTGTAATTTCATCCCATTTCTTCAAAATTATTTTTATGGCAAGCGTCGCAGGTATATTGGTAAATAGGGATACCACATCAAAAGACACTAGTATGTCGTCGTCACTAACGCTTGTGTTTTTATACTCAGTTGAGCAGAGCTCACAGAGTATATTAACTTTGATTGGATAACGGTTAGTTGTACAGGTATAAAGGAATCGAGATAGATATAGACTTCCATATATCAAAATCATCAGTATCGAAAAAAAATTTGATTAAGCCATGTCCGTCCGTCCGTCTGTCCGTTAACACGATAACTTGAGTAAATTTTGAGATATCTTGACGAAATTTGGTATGTCGATCTCAGATCGCTATTGATGAACGATATCGGACTATAACCACGCCCACCTTTTCGATATCGAAAATTTCGAAAAATTAAAAAATTGCGATAATTCATTACCAAAGAGGGATAAAGCGATGAAACTTGGTAGGTGCGTTGAACTTATGATGCAGAATAGAAAATAAGTAAAATTTTGGACAATGGGCGTGGCACCGCCCACTTTTACAAGAAGTAATTTAGAAGTTTTGCAAGCTGTAATTTGGCAGTCGTTGAAGATATCGTGATGAAATTTGGCAGGAACATTACTCCTATTACTATATGTATGCCTAAAAAAAATTAGCAAAATCGGAGAACGACCACGCCTACTTTTAAAAAAATTTTTTTAAAGTGAAATTTTTACAAAAAATTTAATATCTTTACAGTATATAAGTAAATTATGTCAACATTCAACTTCAGTAATCGTATGGTGCAACAAAATACAAAAATAAAAGAAATTTTCAAAATGGGCGTGGCTCCGCCCTTTTTAATTTGATTTGTCTAGGATACATTTAATGCCATAAGTCGAACAAAAATTTACCAATCCTTGTGAAATTTGGTAGCGGCTTAGACTCTAGGACGGTAACTGTTTCCTGTGAAAAAGGGCGAAATCGGTTGAAGCCACGCCCAGTTTTTATACACAGTCGACCGTCTGTCCTTCCGCTCGGCCATTAACACGATAACTTGAGCAAAAATCGATATATCTTTACTAAACTCAGTTCACATAATTACCTGAACTCACTTTCTATCGGTATAAAAAATGGCCGAAATCTGACTATGACCAAGCCCACTTTTTCGATATCGAAAATTACGAAAAATGAAGAAAGTTCCATAATTCTATACCAAATACAAAAAAAGGGTTGAAACATGGTAATTGGATTGGTTTATTGACGCAAAATATAACTTTAGAAAAAAACTTTGTAAAATAGGTGTGACACCTACCATATTAAGTAAAAGAAAATGAAAAAGTTCTGCTGGGCGAAATCAAAAGCCCTTGGAATCATGGCGGGATTACTGTTCGTGGTATTACATATATAAAGAAATTAGCGGTACCCGACAGATGATGTTCTGGGTCACCCTGGTCCACATTTTGGTCGATATCTCGAAAACGCCTTCACATATACAACTACCACCACTCCCTTTTAAAATTCTTATTAATACCTTTAATTTGACACCCATATTGTACAAACACATTATAGAGTCACCCCTGGTCCACCTTTATAGCGATATATCGAAAAAGCGTTCACCTATAGAACTAAGGCCCACTCCCTTTTAATACTCATTATCACTTTTTGTTTGATACCCATAATGTATAAACGCATTCTAGAGTCAACCCTGGTCCACCTTTATAACGATATCGAATTAAGGCCCACCCCCTTTTAAAATACTCGTTAACACCTTTCATTTTATACCCATATCGTAAAAAAATTCTAAAGTCACCCCTGGTCCACCTTTATGGCGATATCTCGAAAAGGAGTCCACCTATAGAACTAAGGCCCACTCCCTTTTAAAATACTCATTAACACCTTTCATTTGATACCCATATCGTACAAACAAATTCTAGAGTCATCTCTGGTCAACCTTTATGGCGATATCTCGAAAAGGCGTCCACCCATAGAACTAAGGCCCACCTACTTTTAAAATACTCATTAACATCTTTCATTTGATACCCATATCGTACAAATTAATTCTAGAGTCACCCCTGGTCCACCTTTATGGCGATATCTCGAAAAGGCGTCCAAATATAGAACTAAGGCCTACTCCCTTTTAAAATACTCATTAACACCTTTCATTTGATACCCATATCGTACGAACAGATTGTAGAGTTACCCTGGTCCACCTTTATGGCAATATCTCGAAAAGGCGTCAACCCATAGAACTAAGGCTCACGCCCTTTTAAAACACTCATTAACACCTTTCGGTTGATACCCTTATTGTACAAACGCATTCTAGAGTCATCCCTGGTCCACCTTTATGGCGATATCTCGAAAAGGCGTCCACCCATAGAACTAAGGCCCACCCACTTTTAAAATACTCATTAACACCTTTCATGTGATACCCATATCGTACAAATTGATTCTAGAGTCATCCCTGGTCCACCTTTATGGCAATATCGCGAAAAGGCGTCCACCCATAGAACTGAGGCCCACTCCCTTTTAGAATACTCATTAACACCATTTATTTGGTACCCATATCGTACAACCTAATTCTAGAGTCACCCCTGGTCCACCTTTATAACGATATCCCGAAAAGGCGTCCACCTATAGAACTAAGGCATACTCCCTTTTAAAATACTCATTAACACCTTTCATTTGATACCCATATCGTACGAACAAATTCTAGAGTCACCCCTGGTCCACCTTTATGGCAATATCTCGAAAAGGCGTCAACCCATAGAACTAAGGCTCACTCCCTTTTAAAACACTCATTAACACCTTTCGTTTGATACCCTTATTGTACAAACGCATTCTAGAGTCACCCCTGGTCCACCTGTATAACGATATACCGAAAAGGCGTCCACCTATAGAACTAAGGCCCACTCCGTTTTAAAACACTCATTAACACCTTTCATTTGTTACCCATATCGTACAAACAAATTCTAGAGTCAGCCCTGGTCCACCTTTATGGCGATATCTCGAAAAGGTGTCCACCTATAGAACTATGGCCCACTCCCTCTTAAAATACTCTTTAATACCTGCCATTTGATACGCATGTCATACAAACACATTCCAGGGTTACCCGAGGTTCATTTTCCTACATGGTGATTTTCCCTTATTTTGTTTCCATAGCTCTCAACTGAGTATGTAATGTTCGGTTACACTCGAACTTAGCCTTCCTTACTTGTTTAGCCTTTTTTTAAATTCATACGAATTTTTTATATTGTATTCTTCAGAAACCAGATTCTTGAGAATACCACCAATGTATTTGGACAATTTATAACATCGAGCATATATGGACGAAACCACTGGACGGAATGGAAGGTCCGGCTTGTGTATTTTTGGCAGGCCGTACAGCCTTGGAGCATTCGCTATTGTGCTTGTAAGCGTTGTTTTTCTCTCAAGTCAGTTGCTTTGTTTTTGTATAAAGTTTCGACTAAACTGTTATTTTTCCTTTGGAGTTCGTTAGCTGGATCACTCCTGAGTGTTTTATATGTACTTTTGTCGTCTAACATTATATTGATTTTTCCGATGTATTCCTCTTTGTATAGTACTACCCTTTTATTACCCTTATCCGCGTCCGTTATAATAATATTTTCGTGTGTTTTCAAAAATGACCTGGCTTTGTTAAATGCTTCCAAAATGAATTTTTCTTTTGAGTTTTGTTTGTTGCTCCGCTTGTATTGTAATATTCTATTGCATAATTTGTTTCGTGTTGCACCCTTGGTTTTATCATCATCCAGATTTTGTATAATCTGTTCCATTTCCCCAATTACGTGCACTGGTGTGAGTGTTTTTCCAGTCGTCGGTATAGTGAATTTTCTACCTAGGGAAAGCAGCCACTTGACTTCATCTGGGAACAGAATATCTGTTTTGTTTATGACTATGAAAGAAATAGTATTTCCTTTTGGGTAGGTAATGAAAAAGTTGCGATTCCAATCCTGCACGGAACAGAAAGCGACAGTTGTATCATTCCACCAAGATGTGAAATATTCAGACTTTTTGATTTAGGAGATTCACCCGAGCCACTTTTCGTGGACTCGCAGGAAATTGAAAAAGGTGTTTTCACAGCTAGGTGCATTGTTAATTCCAGTAACCCAATAATTAAAGTCATAAATACCACGGATGATATAAAGTATGTGAAAAGTAACAGCATTCGAACAGAAAAACTTTCAAACTACAATGTTTATATAATTAACAAGACAGAAACAGAAGACAAACGTACGAAAAAACTAATTTCGATTTTAAAAAATCAAATACCTCAACATGCTCCAAGTAAATTAACTGACCTTTGCATAGATTATGCCGACATTTTCGCTCTTGACACGGAAAAAATGACTTTAAATAACTTCTACGAGCAAAAATTAAGACTGACAGACAACGAACCGGTATATGTTAAAAACTATAGATTGCCATACCCTCAGCGCGAAGAAATAAATTGCCAAGTAAATAAATTGTTAGACAACGATTTGATTGAACCCAGTTATTCGAATTACAATAGTCCTTTGATTGTAGTCCCAAAGAAAGATACAATTGGTCAAAAAGCATTTCGTATGTGCGTAGATTTTCGCGTAGTAAACAAAAAACTCATTGCTGATAAATTTCCACTAGCTAGACTTGACGATATTTTAGACAATCTCGGTAGAGCAAAGTATTATCTTTTTTCAGGATTTCATCAAATCCCCTTGCATCCTGACTCACGTGACATTATTTCTTTCAGCACTGACCGATGTGCATTTAGATGGAAAGTGCTTCCATTCGGCTTAAATATAGCACCTAATTCATTCTCACGAATGATGACAATAGCTTTTTCGGGTATACCACCCAATGCCGCATTTTTGTACGTCGATGATATTATCGTCATAGGTTGCAGTGAAGCACACCATATTAAAAATATTTCAAAAGTTTTCGATACTTGTAGATCTTTCAATCTCAAGCTTAACCCAAATAAAAGCAACTTTTTACGACCAGAAGTTACGTTTTTAGTTCACAAATGTTCAGCCAAAGGTTTGTTGCCAGACGACTCTAAAATAAACGCAATAAAAAAGTATACAAAACCAACGGACAAAGACGCGGTACGACGATTCGCCGCGTTTGCAAACTATTACAGAAGGTTTATACCAAATTTTGCGTCTCTGGCAGCGCCTCTGAATCGATTAAGCAGAAAAAGAGTTGAATTTGTATGGGATGTTGAGTGCGAAAGAGCATTTTTATCTTTGAAAGCAGCGTTACTTTCACCAAAATTATTCCAATATCCAGATTTTACTAAACAATTCATTATTACTGTTGATGCTTCCACAACTGGATGTGGCGCTATTTTGAGTCAAGAACAACAAGGTAGTGATTTACCAATTTGATCCGCTTCTAAAGCATTTAATAAAGCAGAGCAGAAAAACCCATTATAGAATTAGAGCTTTTAGCTATTTACTTTGCAATCAAGCAATTTCGACCATACCTTTATGGCACCCATTTCATTGTAAAGTCAGATCATAGACCTCTGTTATACTTATTCAAAATGAAGTCCCCATCTTCAAAACTTTCGAGAATAAGACTGGAACTATCTGAATATAACTTTACTATTGTATATATTTATATATATAAAAGGTAAATCAAACGTTTGTGCTGATGCACTATCGCGTATAACAATCGATGAGATTAAAGAAGCTAACAAACAAATTTTGGCAGTACAGACAAGACCCATGACAAAAAAGGCAAACGACAAAAATTTACATAGGAAAACAGACAAAAACGACGAAAAACAAATTACTTTACATGTCTACGACACATTTTCATTTAATTTTTCGAAAAAAGTCTCACGAATAAGATCCGCTATTACGTACGATAAAAATAATAAAACAACAAATTTAAGAATTTTTGCGCATATTAAACGTAAGAAACTCGAGTTACTTAGTTTTGAGCTTGTTAACGAAATAATGACTTTAGAGAAATTATTTTCGAGGTTTGAATCAGAAGCCGGCAAACGCAAAATTAAGAAGATTGAATGGCCTAAAAACGATATTATATTCGAACATTATACTTTTACAAATTTCAAAAATATTGGAAATAAGATTTTAAAATCATTAGAAATTGTTTTTGTTTTTATCGGCCTATTGATAAATCATTCAAGGTTCGAATCGAGCTCAAGGCCAGAACAATAATTTTTTTCTAATGATAATTATTGTTATTTTTTAATTTTTCTAAATTTGAAAAATTGTATTTTGTTTTTGGAATAGTAAGTAGAATTTTTTTCAGACAACCTGCCATAGCTGCGCAGATAGATCCATTTCGAAGGGTGCTAAACCTTCATCATCAGTACGCTTTAGGCATGCTGCGCTAACCATTTAGCTATACAGCGGTGGTTTGTTTGACTGGCAAAATGGTTAGCGCAGCATGCCTAAAGCGTACTGATGATGAAGGCTTAGCACCCTTCGAAATGGATCTATCTGCGCAGCTATGGCAGGTTGTCTGAAAAAATTTCTACTTACTATTCCAAAATCAAAATACAATTTTTCAAATTTAGAAAAATTAAAAAATAACAATAATTATCATTAGAAAAAAATTATTGTTCTGGCCTTGAGCTCGATTCGAACCTTGAATGATTTATCAATAGGCCGATAAAAACAAAAACAATTGTTAATAAACCATGTGCACTTGGGAATGTCAAACAAAGTAATTGACAATAAACAAAAATCCAGCATTATCAGTGATTTGCACCAGATGGCGCAACACTGAATAAATATAGTTGGTAAAAAGGAATAGAAGTAGCAAATTTGCCAGTCAAACAAACCACCGCTGTATAGCTAAATGGTTAGCGCAGCATGCCTAAAGCGTACTGATGATGAAGGCTTAGCACCCTTCGAAATGGATCTATCTGCGCAGCTATGGCAGGTTGTCTGAAAAAATTTCTACTTACTATTCCAAAAACAAAATACAATTTTTCAAATTTAGAAAAATTAAAAAATAACAATAATTATCATTAGAAAAAAAATATTGTTCTGGCCCTCGATTCGAACCTTGAATCATTAGAAATTATTTTAACAGATCCAGTGGAGACAGTAACAGATGAGGATACAAAATTAAAACTTATGAAAATTTACCATAATGATCCCATTTCTGGTGGACATTGCGGAATGAAAAGACTTTACGCAAAACTGCGAACAAAATTCTATTGGAAGAACATGACTCGTGATATATCGAAATATATCAAAAATTGTAAAGATTGTCTTTTAAACAAGGTTAAACCTAAAGCAAAAGAAAAACTTGTTTTAACACCAACTCCTTGTAAACCATTCGATATACTAGCAATTGACACAATAGGACCCCTACCTGCGTCCAAATATGGTAACAAGTTCGCACTTACCATGATTTGCGACATGACTATATACCTAATAACAGTCGCTGTACCAGACAAATCGGCAAAAACAATCGCTTCAGCTATTTTTGAAGGATTCATTTTAACTTACGGCACAATGAATGCCATAAAATCAAATTTTGGTACTGAATTTAAAAATGAATTATTCGAAGAGTTAACAAAGCTTTTAAATATTCAACATAATTTTTCAACTGCATACCATCATGAAACTGTTGGCACGATTGAACGTAATCATAGAGTTTTTAATGAATACTTACGTGCATATTAAAAAGACACTTTTTTTGATTGGGATGTTTATTTAAAATACTTTACTTTCCTACACAATACTACGAGTAGCACAGTTTTCAACAATCAATTTTCACCTTACGAGTTAGTTTTTGGGAAAAAGGCAACTTTGCCTAATGAATTAATAAAAGAAAAAATTGACCCGATCTATAATGTCGAAAACTATGACAAAGAAGTTAAGTTTAGGATGCACAAAATCTAATTAATAAAAATAAATTACAAAGTAAAAATCTGTACGATAAAACGGCACGACCTCTAATTGTAAAAATCGGAGATAAAGTACTTTTACAAAAAGAACCACATCATAAGCACGAAAATATTTATCAAGGTCCTATTATTATAATTAAAATTAACGAACCTAATGTAACTATTTTCGATGAAGTTAAAAACAAAGAAAAAGTAGTACATAAAAACCGCCTAAGTAAAGTAAACTAACATTACCTCAATACTTTTACTTTAAATTTGATTAAAAAAACAAATCCAAAATTTACTTACTAGCATTTAAGCAGCCACGAAGGCTTAGAAACTGTTAAAACAACACAAAAATACATACTTAATATGTAATACAAAATGTAAAACTTTAAATTGAATATGTAAAGCACAAATATTTACAAAAAAAAACATTCGACATATTTTGTCGTAAATTAAAATATTAGTAATATTTATACCTTTTATTTAAGTTACAATGAACTATAAAAATGTAACTAAAATTTAAATATTCGATGTATAAAATCTTTTTCAATTATTAATAAAAATGGTTCCAAACCAACGAATTAAAAAGGGGAGGTACACCCTAATATAAATATATATTCGTTTGTTCGCAACAATTTTTATAAGTTTTTGGCCAAAGAAGAATTTGACAAAATTGATCACTTTGTCAATTCTTCTTTTCCCCAAAAAGGATGATGTAACAGAGCCATAATAAATAATAAAATGTCACCCTGCGTTCAAGTTTCTGCAACACCCGTTGTCTACCCACGGGTGTGGAACAACTTGAACACAGAGCAATTCGCCTGGTAGATTATTATAATTTGGTACGAAGAAGAAAAAACGTGAGCTGAGTGCGCAGACTAAAACATTTCTAATTTTGCAAACAAAATGTACCGACTAAAATAAAACTAAGTTTAGTGCTAACGTATTTAAAATATTAATTACACTACAAAACTAAAACTAACCTAAATAAAGAAAAGTAAACAAAACTAAAAGTACGTGTTTGGCAAATGGAGGTGTGGAGTGCGTTGTGCGTGCAAAGCGCACGTACATTTTTCGGAGATTCATAAAATGAACCTTACGCTGTAATATTGTTTTGTTTGGACATTGATATTCGCTGTTGGGTTGTTGTTAGTTACGTATTTTATTTGCGTTTTCTTTTGTTCAATTAAATTTTGTATGAGACCGTAAGGGTAATTGTTTTTTCTCAATATTTTGGTTATTTCGTTAATGTTGACATCCCAGAATTTTTCATGGCTGATTTTTAACACTTTGTCGATTAGGTTTCTGGCCGTGTTAACCTTATATTTAAGTGGTTGGACTGATAAGTAATTAATCAGTCGTCCCGATGAAGTGGGTTTAGTATACCAATCTAGTATAAGATCTTGGTTTCTTCTGTAGATGCGCCTATCTAAAAAGGGGATGTTGCCATTATTTTTTATTTCCACAGTAAATTTAAGTTTATTGTGATACTTTTTTAATGTGTGGAGGATGTTGTCTAAATCTCTCCTCTTTACAATGGTAAAGATGTCGTCCACATACCTAAGGCGGTGACACAATGGCATTTTTCATATAGATGCATTTAACACAACCTTATGCATTCCAATAACATCGCCACCATCAACCAAGATGCTGCGTTTGCAAATATGAAGGAACTTCAGACTTGGCAATTGAAGTTTATTACGCCTTGCCGATTCACATACAAAATTTCGCGAAGCACTGTTGTAAACATTCTCCCTATACAACAAAAATACTTGCTAACATATTTTGTGTCGTATTCGATTGTTATATTGCAGTTTTTAATTGTGAAAAATGTTAGAAAATTTACCAACCAGTTGGAAAAATAATTTCATTTGCAAAGTGTGCCAACACCCTTAGCCAAAGCAAATGTCAAATTCTTCTTCTTATGATTTGCTTGGAACAAAATTGCGGAGTTGACTACTTTTCAATATCAAATGACGCTGGTGTCGCTCATTCTACCATTATCCATGCTTGCAATATACTCACAATTCATAAGCATTTGTTAAATTCATCTATATGAAAAACTGCTTATGTGTCGGAGCTGTTAGTTAGAAATGATATTTTTATGTTATATTTTTCTTTTAGTTCTGACATGCTATCTTTTGACAGGTCTCGTCCATAATTATGTCAGCTTTGGTGGGGGAGAGCGGATTACCCATCGGCGTTCCAAACGTTTGACCGTATAGCTTCTCATCCCACATGAAATAATTATTTTCCATTTGGCAGAAATTAAGTATGTCTAAGAATTGTTTTTTGTTATTTTAGTTATTTTTGTAATTTCATCCCATTTCTTCAAAATTATTTTTATGGCAAGCGTCGCAGGTATATTGGTAAATAGGGATACCACATCAAAAGACACTAGTATGTCGTCGTCACTAACGCTTGTGTTTTTATACTCAGTTGAGCAGAGCTCACAGAGTATATTAACTTTGATTGGATAACGGTTAGTTGTACAGGTATAAAGGAATCGAGATAGATATAGACTTCCATATATCAAAATCATCAGTATCGAAAAAAAATTTGATTAAGCCATGTCCGTCCGTCCGTCCGTCTGTCCGTTAACACGATAACTTGAGTAAATTTTGAGATATCTTGACGAAATTTGGTATGTCGATCTCAGATCGCTATTGATGAACGATATCGGACTATAACCACGCCCACTTTTTCGATATCGAAAATTTCGAAAAATTGCGATAATTCATTACCAAAGAGGGATAAAGCGATGGAACTTGGTAGGTGCGTTGAACTTATGACGCAGAATAGAAAATAAGTAAAATTTTGGACAATGGGCGTGGCACCGCCCACTTTTAAAAGAAGTAATTTAGAAGTTTTGCAAGCTGTAATTTGGCAGTCGTTGAAGATATTATGATGAAATTTGGCAGGAACATTACTCCTATTACTATATGTATGCTTAAAAAAAATTAGCAAAATCGGAGAACGACCACGCCCACTTTTAA
Source organism: Eurosta solidaginis (assembly GCF_040869045.1). Classification (NCBI taxonomy): domain Eukaryota; kingdom Metazoa; phylum Arthropoda; class Insecta; order Diptera; family Tephritidae; genus Eurosta; species Eurosta solidaginis. Next base: position 83,671,276 of record NC_090324.1, on the reverse strand, counting down.
AAAAATTTTTTTTTTAAAGTGATATTTTTAAAAAAAATTTAATATCTTACAGTATATAAGTAAATTATGTCAACATTCAACTCCAGTAATGATATGGTGCAAAAAAATACAAAAATAAAAGAAATTTTCAAAATGGGCGTGGCTCCGCCCTTTTTAATTTGATTTGTCTAGGATACATTTAATGCCATAAGTCGAACAAAAATTTACCAATCCTTGTGAAATTTGGTAGCGGCTTAGATTCTAGGACGGTAACTGTTTACTGTGAAAAAGGGCGAAATCGGTTGAAGCCACGCCCAGTTTTTATACACAGTCGACCGTCTGTCCTTCCGCTCGGCCATTAACACGATAACTTGAGCAAAAATCGATATATCTTTACTAAACTCAGTTCACATAATTACCTGAACTCACTTTCTATTGGTATAAAAAATGGCCGAAATCTGACTATGACCAAGCCCAATTTTTCGATATCGAAAATTACGAAAAATGAAGAAAGTTCCATAATTCTATACCAAATACGAAAAAAGGGTTGAAACATGGTAATTGGATTGGTTTATTGACGCAAAATATAACTTTAGAAAAAAACTTTGTAAAATAGGTGTGACACCTACCATATTAAGTAAAAGAAAATGAAAAAGTTCTGCTGGGCGAAATCAAAAGCCCTTGGAATCATGGCAGGATTACTGTTCGTGGTATTACATATATAAAGAAATTAGCGGTACCCGACAGATGATGTTCTGGGTCACCCTGGTCCACATTTTGGTCGATATCTCGAAAACGCCTTCACATATACAACTACCACCACTCCCTTTTAAAATTCTTATTAATACCTTTAATTTGACACCCATATTGTATAAACACATTATAGAGTCACCCCTGGTCCAACTTTATAGCGATATATCGAAAAAGCGTTCACCTATAGAACTAAGGCCCACTCCCTTTTAATACTCATTATCACCTTTTGTTTGATACCCATAATGTATAAACGCATTCTAGAGTCAACCCTGGTCCACCTTTATAACGATATCTCGAAAAGGCGTCCGCCTATAGAATTAAGGCCCACCCCCTTTTAAAATACTCGTTAACACCTTTCATTTTATACCCATATCGTAAAAAAATTCTAAAGTCACCCCTGTCCACCTTTATGGCGATATCTCGAAAAGGCGTCCACCCATAGAACTAAGGCCCACCCACTTTTAAAATACTCATTAACATCTTTCATTTGATACCCATATCGTACAAATTAATTCTAGAGTCACCCCTGGTCCACCTTTATGGCGATATCTCGAAAAGGCGTCCACCTATAGAACTAAGGCCCACTCCCTTTTAAAATACTCATTAGCACCTTTCGGTTGATACCCTTATTGTACAAACGCATTCTAGAGTCATCCCTGGTCCACTTTTATGGCGATATCTCGAAAAGGCGTCCACCCATAGAACTAAGGCCCACCCACTTTTAAAATACTCATTAACACCTTTCATGTGATACCCATATCGTACAAATTGATTCTAGAGTCACCCCTGGTCCACCTTTATGGCAATATCTCGAAAAGGCGTCCACCCATAGAACTGAGGCCCACTCCCTTTTAGTATACTCATTAACACCTTTTATTTGGTACCCATATTGTACAACCTAATTCTAGAGTCACCCCTGGTCCACCTTTATAACGATATCCCGAAAAGGCGTCCACTTATAGAACTAAGGCATACTCCCTTTTAAAATACTCATTAACACCTTTCATTTGATACCCATATCGTACGAACAATTTCTAGAGTCACCCCTGGTCCACCTTTATGGCAAAATCTCGAAAAGGCGTCAACCCATAGAAATAAGGCTCGCTGCCTTTTAAAACACTCATTAACACCTTTCGTTTGATACCCTTATTGTACAAATGCATTCTAGAGTCATCCCTGGTCCACCTGTATAACGATATACCGAAAAGGCGTCCACCTATAGTACTAAGGCCCACTCCGTTTTAAAATACTCATTAACACCTTTCATTTGTTACCCATATCGTACAAACAAATTCTAGAGTCAGCCCTGGTCCACCTTTATGGCGATATCTCGAAAAGGTGTCCACCTATAGAACTATACTCTTTAATACCTGCCATTTGATACGCATGTCATAAAAACACATTCCAGGGTTACCCGAGGTTCATTTTCCTACATGGTGATTTTCCCTTATTTTGTCTCCATAGCTCTCAACTGAGTATGTAATGTTCGGTTACACCCGAACTTAGCCTTCCTTACTTGTTTAGCCTTTTTTTAAATTCATACGAATTTTTTATATTGTATTCTTCAGAAACCAGATTCTTGAGAATACCACCAATGTATTTGGACAATTTATAACATCGAGCATCTATGGACGAAACTATTGGACGGAGTGGAAGGTCCGGCTTGTGTATTTTTGGCAGGCCGTACAGCCTTGGAGCATTCGCTATTGTGCTTGTAAGCGTTGTTTTTCTCTCAAGTCAGTTGCTTTGTTTTTGTATAAAGTTTCGACTAACCTGTTATTTTTCCTTTGGAGTTCGTTAGTTGGATCACTCCTGAGTGTTTTATATGTACTTTTGTCGTCTAACATTATATTGATTTTTCCGATGTATTCCTCTTTGTATAGTACTACCCTTTTATTACCCTTATCCGCGTCCGTTATAATAATATTTTTGTGTGTTTTCAAAAATGACCTGGCTTTGTTAAATGCTTCCAAAATGAATTTTTCTTTTGAGTTTTGTTTGTTGCTCCGCTTGTATTGTAATATTCTATTGCATAATTTGTTTCGTGTTGCATCCTTGGTTTTATCATCATCCAGATTGTGTATAATCTGTTCCATTTCCGCAATTACGTGCACTGGTGTGAGTGTTTTTCCAGTCGTCGGTATAGTGAATTTTCTACCTAGGGAAAGCAGCCACTTGACTTCATCTGGGAACAGAATATCTGTTTTGTTTATGAACCAATCGCTGTTTATGTTGATGTCCATGTCCCAAATTTATTGTTGTTTTAATTTACGTATTTTATTGTTATGCGTTTCTTCTGTCTCATTAGATATTTTTAGATAGAGGAACCCTTGTTTTTCTGTAAAGTCTCCAAAATCGCTCAGGTAAGTATCGTTTTAGTTGCTGTTTAGCGTGGTAAATTTTATTTTTGATTATTTTGATATTTATGTTTGTTTGCGTAATTTCCATATTAAGCACTTTTTTGAGAAACTGACGTTTAGAATTTTCTAGCTGCCGTTTGACCTTCTCGGATGTGGTATTGTTCGAGATATTTTTGATGGCATTAATTTGGTGACTTAGAGTTAGATCATGTTTTTTACACTCAAGTAAAAACTTAAGTTGAGTTGTTTGTTTTGCCAGCTTTTTCTTTGTTTGCTGTAGTGGTTAAGGGTTATGCAAGTGTGTTCACCGTATTTATATTTCATGTGCTTCATTTTGTATGCGGTTGCGTTGTTGTTGGGATTGAAATATGAAATAATTTTGTGTATGCTCTGTTCTACCGGCAGGCCTTCCGAAAAATCTTGAACTTTTTATAGCCGGTCAATTCGTTTTTCCAAATTGATTAATAAAAATAAAAATAGGCTTTATTTGACCAATATGTGCTTTAGTGCAAGTCAAAAGACTCCACTAGTACAACCTGACGTTTCGCTAATCATCTGAGCATCATCAGGGGTGAAATAAATTTATTTCAATTATTTTTCCCATATCAGCCAACAACAACAACATTATAACATGTAAGATAAAAAAAAAACAATAGTTAAGAATTAAATATGTAAACCTTACTGTTTAATATCACAATTGTATATGGAGCACTTACAATTTTTGTATACGTTAATATGTTATTCTTACATATTGCACTTAACTTTATCATCAATATACATATTTTAATTTAAATTAAATTAATTTAGTCAAAAAAATTTTATGTTGATATCCGTTTGTTTGGGTACACTTGTCAAATGTGGTTAATTGTTTAATTGGACTTTGATTCATGTATGTTTGTTTGTATGTATGTAGGTTGTTTCATATGCATAACAGATAACCGAAGGAATGTCATCTGTGTCTTCTTTTCTGTTTACTGTTCTGTCTTGTAATATCCTTAAACTTTCTATTGTGAATCTAACATTTCCCCGTTTCTCTTTGTCTAAGATTTTTGCGTTATGGCCTGTTGCTGTGGTATGTTGCGATAATGCAGTGCTATTGTTGTTTTTCCTTATGTCAGTGTCGTGTTCTTTTAGACGAACGCCTAGTGCGCGTTTTGTTGTACCTATGTATATTTTATTGCACGTTTGGTTGTCATATCCTTTTCATGCTATTTCGTACACATTGTTATTTTGTTGTGTAGTTGGAACTGGGCTTTTAGTTTTTGTGAAAATAGTAGACAAAGTTTGGTTAGATTTGTAGGCGAAGCATATGTTGTTGTTGGTTTTTGGTATGCTTTTTTCTATGTAGTCTGTTAACCTAGGTATGTATGTTACGCTGTAATATTGATTTGGTTGGATATTGATAGTAGCTGTTGGGTTGTTGTTAGTTACGTATTTTATTTGCGTTTTCTTTTTTTCAATTAAATTTTGTATGAGACCGTAAGGGTAATTGTTTTTTCTCAATATTTTGGTTATTTTGTTAATGATGACGTCCCAGAATTTTTCATGGCTGATTTTTAACACTTTTTCGATTAGGTTTTTGGCCGTGTTAACCTTACATTTAAGTGGTTGGGGTGATAAGTAATTAATCAGTCGTCCCGATGAAGTGGGTTTAGTACACCAATCTAGTACAAGATCTTGGTTTCTTCTGTGGATGCGCGTATCTAAAAAGGGGATGCTGCCATTATTTTCTATTTCCACATTAAATTTAATTTTATTGTGGTACTTGTTTAATGTGTGGAGGATGTTGTCTAAATATTTCCTCTTTACAATGGCAAAGATGTCCACATACTTGGTTAGAAATGATAAGTTGTGACGGACTTATTTCTGCTAAGGTATGCCCAGTCTGTCCAGGGTTCCTATATTTGGTGGGAGAACCTATTTCGCTTGAAATAAATAAGCAAAGGAGTTTCGAAAAACGTTATAAGATTTATTCAAAAAAATTAATGTCCTTAATCGCTACTCCTACTCTCTGTCCCTGTCTAGATAAGACTAGCTGAGGTAGAACCCCTTTGCTAAGCTCTCCGTCAGTTGGAGTAGAATCCTCCTACTTAATATAAAATTAATCACGAAATGAAGTAGAAACCTTCAGGTCGTGCTGATCAGTGGTAGAAGCCCACTGACTCGTAGGCCTATCTCCTAGCTTCTGACCTTACAAGCTAATTTGTCGCCCTTATATACGATTTCGTACGCCGGCGGACGGTTATTTCCTAAAAACAATTCATCTGCAATAATTTCTCCGTTATAAAATTATGTAGGACTGCGCGCAGGCAGTCAGTAATTTTACAATAACAATTATAACAATTCAAAATCGAATACTAGTCTAACGCTACTTTCGCTGGGTTCTATTAGTATATACATACGCTTATATGCTAACATACGTTTTCCCTTCTTCCATTATCATGCCTATGGTTTGTACCTATGTATATATATATATGTATATATGCATACTTCCGATCATGTAGGATAATCTGCTATCCTGGCAATTCGTATCCCAATTTTCGGGAGCCCTAATATACATAACGAAAAATGTACCTAATCTCGTACATACATTTGTTGTATGCCTGCCGTGTTTCCCAATCTTCGCTTTACCTATTGAATTCAATCATTTGTGTTTATGCGTATATTCGCTGTCGCTTGTTTCTGGTGGTGCATTGGCCTCGCTTGATGCTTTCGACTTCTGCTTACGGCGTGCGTTGCTGTGTCGTATGCTCGTGTGTAAGTATATATATAAAGTTGTAGTAGCGGCGCTTATTTTGGCGACTTTTGCTGCTAATCTTCGTTTATCCAAATTATTATGTATGTTGTATTTGTAGTTGAGTGAACTGGATGCGCAAAGGGTGGGTTGACCGGCGCAATTTTATGTTTTTGTGCGTTTCCACTTCCCTTCCAAATGTTTTAGTGTGTGTTAGGGTGACCTATATTTGAAATTTATGTGGGCGAAAAATTTAAATATTATACTTGCGTGCAAAAGTGCGCAAGTCTGGTTTGTCCTTCAATTTAGTAAATATTAATTCAATATACAAGCGCATATATGTATATATGTATACTTCCGATCATGTAGGATAATCTGCTATCCCGGCAATTCGTATCCCAATTTTCGGGAGCCCTAATATACATAACGAACAATGTACCTAATCTCGTACATACATTTGTTGTATGCCTGCCGTGTTTTCCAATCTTCGCTTTACCTATGAAATTCAATAATTTGTGTTTATGCGTATGTTCGCTGTCGCTTGTTTCTGGTGGTGCGTCGGCCTCGCTTGATGCTTTCGACTTCTGCTTACGGCGTGCGTTGCTGTGTCGTATGCTCGTGTGTAAGTATGTATAGAAAAGTTCCAATTAGTAGCGGCGTTTATTTTAGCGACTTTTGCTGCTAATCTTCGTTTATCCAAATTATTATGTATGTTGTATTTGTAGTTGAGTGCACCGGATGCGCAAAGGGTTGGTTGACCGGAGCAATTTTATGTTTTACTGCGTTTCCACTTCCCTTCCAAATGTTTTGGTGTATGTTTCGGTGAACTATATTTAAATTTATGTGGGCGAAAAATGTAAATATTATGCTTGCGTGCAAAAGTGCGCAAGTCTGGTTTGTCCTTCAATTTAGTAAATAATAATTAAATATACAACCGCATATATGTATTTTGACGTGTAATTCATAAAGATATAATTCCTGTATAAAAATGTATAAATGTTAAATTCAGAGTTAAATTCAATAATTGTATAACATGTATGTGAAAAAATGAAAAAATAGGTATATGTTGTGAGGATACAAAACCCTCGGTTTTGGGGTCCTCACACTCCCCCCTCACCTACCGAAGCGAAGCTTACGGTCACTATGCCGGTGCGCGTGACCCGTACGCGGAAGTAGTGTTCGCCCACGCTGCCTTCGTCGTCGCTGTCGTCATGGTTGTCGTTGCTGCTGTTGATGCTACCAATGGCCTCGCTGGCCATCAGGCTCAGTATGTCGCTGTTGTTGTCGTCGAGGCTGCCGTTGACCTCGCTCGCCATACGGTTTAATATTTCACTGTCGTCGTTGTGTTCGTTGCTGGCGTTTCGCTGCCCTTCCCGTCGGTGGTGTGTGTGATGCCAGTCTATACTGTAAATGAAAAACTGGTGGATTTTCCTTAGGGTGCTCTCACCGTATATGGTGGAGTTTTCTTTTTTTTCTTTTGTGAAAACGTGGTATGTCATGGACCTAGTTAAGGAGTATATTTATTTGATTATGTAATTGTGGTTAGAGTTTACCGGGCTTTAGTGGTTGATCCGAAGTCCGGGTATTTCTTGAAATGAAATTTCCTCGTGTATGATTTGATACTGTTGCGGTTGGGCGTGTACGTTACTACCGATTTGATTCGAGTTGCATTAGAATCTCACGTAATAGTCCGTTATCTCGGAATTGTCTCTGGGTGTGTGTTCATGTAGGGCAGCTATAGCGAACTGCCTCCCTAGGTGTAATCTTGTTCCGTGTATCGGTTCTCTGGCGCTCTGTGCTTGGGTTCCTCGAGCGACCTGTACCTGATGTTCTGGAAATTTTCGTACCTGATTCTCCGTATTGTTTTGCACTTGAGCGTCTCTGTATGCTATCAGTTGTTGGCTTGTACTGTGGTTCTCTCCTTGTTGTCTCTCGGTGTCTTCGCTGACTCGTGTAAGCGTACCACATATGGCGCCCGAGCAGGCTTAAGAAAGATCAAGGAAATCATCAAGGCTTTACATAAAGGACTTTAAAAAGGTAACAAGGATATACGGAAAGCAAAACAACGAAGGCTAAGCAGAGAAACTAACAAGGAAAGGAGACACAAATAAGAAAATGGTAAAGGTATAATGGATATATTATCTCACCCGAGAGGAGCTGGTAATTTACCACTCGGAGTGCGCGCTGGATGATACAGGAACGGTAGACGAACTAAGGAAGCGACTGGCGGCGTTCGCACAGGCAGAAAAGGTCAACGAGAAATGGCAGGATCGGCTTACAAACCTAGCTCTACCACACGCAAGGACGACATCTACAATAAATATACCACAGACAAGTAGTCGGTTGACATCTCCAAGTGCTACGAAAACGGATGACGATAAGACAACCGGCGCACCCAACCAACACGGGACCCCACAACCACCACTATATGCGATGCAACAACCAGGCACATACGCAACCACTATGGACATGAATATGGGGTTTAAAATACGACGGGGGCAAGGATCCTCTAGGGTTCATAGAACGCGTTGAAGAACTAGCAGAAGGATACGAAATGAACGTCAAATCTATACCAAGAGCATTGCCGGAGCTACTCAAGGACACAGCGCTGGTTTGGTACCGAAATAACAACCGGAGCTTGAAAGAGTGGGACTCATTCAAGAAGGATTTCCTAAAATTTTTCCTCAGCTCCAGATATTTTGAACAGTTGGACGACGAGATACGAGCACGCATGCAAAGACCAGGAGAGAAGTTCAAGGATTCTGTGCTAGCACTACAAGGGCTGATGCGACATGCCGCCTACACCGAAGACCAAATGTCAAAACGCATATACAGGAACTCCCGCAGAGAAATCCAGCTATATGTTAAAAGAGGCGAGGTCAGCAGCCTGGAAGAGTTGGTAAGTTTGGTAGAAGATTATGAAAATATTACCCCTGACAGAGATCCGATGCGACCAACGGCAAGACCATTTGTACCAAGGCACCCAGAAGAACGCTACCAATATATACAGGCGGATGAGCGAGAACAGCAGACAGAGGCACAACCATCCCAGAAGTCAGACGCGGCACCAAGATACATCGATACAAGTACGGCGGGCAGACGATGCGGAGCAGGCGGCCATGTCGCATACGGTTGTCGTAGCGCTCGCATCGAATTCTGCTGGACATGCGGTAAAGTAGGCACACTCACACGAAACTGTTGTAGACGAACGCAGGGAAACGGCCAGAGACCTCATTGGCACCGAGGAGTGGGGTCTCCCCAAACGCAACCTCGGGAAAACTAAACACGTTGAGACAGACAAAGGGCCGGATCTTGGCAAACATCACATTGAATGGCGAGGAGGTGGTGGCCGCAATCGATACAGGGGCGACCCGAAGCTTAGTAAGTGGAACAATGGCAAGGAGGCTGAAAACAGGTGTATTCAAGAGACAATAGAAACGCGAGTGATACTGGGAGATGGCAGATTTAAAACGATCGTAGTAGCGGTAGATGCAGAAGTGAGAATGGGTTACCAAGTGCTGCGAAATGAAATGCTAATCCTACAAGGACTAGTCGACGAAGTGGTGCTTGGAACGGATTACCTGGCGAAGGTGAACATGGAGATGAGCTGCGGAGAACAAACACTAACATTGAGAACAGACGATCAGGATGAGAAAGCGGTTACATGTATAACAATGGTCGAAAGTAGTCACGAAGATAACAGCCCAAAAGTTGCGAATACAGACGAGTCGGTGAGTAAATTTCTCATCAAAGAATTACAGATGTTCGAGGATATAGCAGGGCTATCCAACGTGGCCACGCAAAAGATAGTGATGAGAGACGACCGCCCATTAAAACAAAGATATTGCCCGAAGAATCCAAAGGGAAAGTTAAACGTGGTGACAGATGCACTTTCGAGACAGCCGATGGACGAGCAACTAAGCACGTTCACGGTAGAGCAAGGCAAAGACGAGTGCAAGTGGCTGAAAGCGAAGATGGCAGAGGTGAGAAAGGCTCCGGAGAAATTCCCAGACTATGTGATCGAGGACGGAAAGCTATACAGGAGAATAGAGAGTCAAGTTGATGATGAAGGCGCAGTACCGTGGAAGCTATGTGTACCGACCCCACAGAGACGCAGAGTGCTGGCGGAAATTCATGACACACCAAGCGCAGGACACATGGGCGTTCGAAAATCTATTGCACGAGCGACGACACCATATTACTGGCCCGGAATGTTCAGAGACGTAAGGAAGTACGTACAGCAATGTCATGGATGTCAGGTTAAATTCAGAGTTAAATTCAATTATTGTATAACACATATGTGAAAAACTGAAAAAATAGGTATATGTTGTGAGGGTACAAAACCCTTGGTTTTGGGGTCCTCACAATGTTTATGTTATATTTCTCTTTTAGTTCTGACATGTTATCTTTTAACAGGTCGTCCATAACTATGTCAGCTATGGTGGGGGAGAGCGGATTACCCATCGGTATTCAAAACGTTTGGCCGTATAGCTTCTCATCCCACATGAATAATTAATTTCCATTAGGCAAAAATTATGTATATCTAAAATTTTTTTTCTTTTGTTATTTTAGTTATTCTTGTAATTTCATCCTATTTCTTCAAAATTATTTTTATGGCAAGCATCGCAGGTATATTGGTAAATAGGGATACCATATCAAAAATACTAGTATGTCGTCGTCACTAACGCTTGTGTTTTTATACTCAGTTGAGCAGAGCTCACAGAGTATATTAAGTTTGATTGGATATCGGTTGGTTGTACAGGTATTAAGGAATCGAGATAGATATAGACTTCCATATATCAAAATCATCAGGATCGAAAAAAAATTTGATTGAGCCATGTCCGTCCGTCCGTCCGTTAACACGATAACTTGAGTAAATTTTGAGGTATCTTGATGAAATTTGGTATGTACGTTCCTGAGCACTCATCTCAGATCGCTATTTAAAATGAACGATATCGTACTATAACCACGCCCACTTTTTCGATATCGAAAATTTCGAAAAACCGAAAACGTGCAATAATTCGTTACCAAAGACAGATAAAGCGATGAAACTTGGTAGGTGAGTTGAACTTATGGCGAAGAATAGAAAATTAGTAAAATTTTGAACAATGGGAGTGCCACCGCCCACTTTTAAAACAAGGTAATTTAAAATTTTGCAACCTGTAATTTGGCAGTCGTTGAAGATATCATGATGAAATTTGGCAGGAACGTTACTCCTATTACCGTATGTACGCTTAATAAAAATTAGCAAAATCGGAGAAGGACCACGCCCACTTTTAAAAAAAAATTTTTTTTTAAAGTAAAATTTTAACAAAAAATTTAATATCTTTACAGTATATAAGTAAATTATGTCAACATTCAACTCTAGTAATGATATGGTGCAACAAAATACAAAAAATAAAGAAAATTTCAAAATGGGCGTGGCTCCGCCCCTTTTTCATTTGTTTGTCTAGGATACTTTTAATGCCATAAGTCGAACAAAAATTTCCCAATCCTTTTGAAATTTAGTAGGGGCATAGATTTAATGACGTTAACTGTTTTCTGTGAAAATGGGCGAAATCGGTTGAAGCCACGCCCAGTTTTTATACACAGTCTTCCGTCTGTCCTTCCGCATGGCCGTTAACACGATAACTTGGACAAAAATCGACATATCTTTACTGAACTTAGTTCACGTACTTATCTGTACTCACTTTATCGTGGTATAAAAAATGAACGAAATCCGACTATGACCACGCCCACTTTTTCGATATCGAAAATTACGAAAAATGAATAAAATGCATTTATTCTATACCAAATACGAAAAAAGGGATGAAACATGGTAATTGGATTGGTTTATTGACGCGAAATATAACTTTAGAAAAAACTTTGTAAAATGGTTGTGACACTTACCATATTAAGTAGAAGAAAATGAAAATGTTCTGCAGGGCAAAATAAAACACCCTTGATATCTTGGCAGGTAATACATATATAAATAAATTAGCGATATCCAACAGATGATGTTCTGGGTCACCCTGGTCCACATTTTGGTCGATATCTGGGAAACGACTTCACATATACAACTACCACCACTCCCTTTTAAAACTCTCATTAATACCTTTAATTTGATACCAATATCGTACAAACACATTCGAGAGTCGCCCCTGGTCCACCTTTATGGCGATATCTCGAAAAGGCGTCCACCTATAGAACGACGGCCCACTCCCTTTTAAAAATACTCATCAACAACTTTCTTTTGATACCCATATTGTACAAACGTATTCTAGAGTCACCCCTGGTCCACCTTTATGGCGATATCTCGAAAAGGCGACCACCTATATAACTACCACCACTCCCTTTTAAAACCCTCATTAATACCTTTAATTTGATACCCATATCGTACAAACACATTCTAGAGTCACCCCTGGTCCACCTTTATGGCGATATTTCGAAACGGCGTCCACCAATAGAACGACGGCCCACTCCCTTTTAAAAATACTCATTAACAACTTTCTTTTGATACCCATATTGTACAAACGTATTCTAGAGTCACCCCTGGTCCACCGTTATGGCGATATCTCGAAAAGGCGACCACCTATACAACTACCACCACTCCCTTTTAAAACCCTCAATAATACCTTTAATTTGATACCCATATCGTACAAACACATTCTAGAGTCACCCCTGGTCCACCTTTATGGCGATATTTCGAAACGGCGTCCACCAATAGAACTAAGGTCCACTCCCTTTTAAAATACTCATCAACACCTTTCATTTGATACCCATATTGTACAAACGCATTCTAGAGTCACCCCTGGTCCACCTTTATGGCGATATCTCGAAAAGGCGACCACCTATACAACTACCACCACTCCCTTTTAAAACCCTCATTAATACCTTTAATTTGATACCCATATCATACAAAAAAATTCTAGGGTAACCCCTGGTCCACTTTTATGGCGATAACTCGAAACGGCGCCCACCTATGGAACTAAGGATCACTCCCTTTTAAAATACTCATTAACACATTTCTTTTGATACCCATATTGTACAAACAAATTCTAGGGTCACCCCCGGTCCACCTTTATGGAGATATCTCGAAACGGCGTCCACCTATGGAACTAAGGATTACTCCCTTTTAAAACCCTCATTAATACCTTTAATTTGATACCCATATCGTACAAACAAATTCTAGACTCAACCCAGATCCACCTTTATGGCGATATCCCTAAATGGCGTCCACCTATAGAACTATGGCCCACTCCTTCATAAAATACTCTTTAATGCCTTTCATTTGATACACATGTCATACAAACACATTCCAGGGTTTCCCTCGGTTCATTTTCCTACATGGTTATTTTCCCTTATGTTGTCCCCATAGCTCTCAACTGAGTATGTAATGTTCGGTTACACCCGAACTTTATCTTCCTTACTTGTTAAGCCTTTCTTTAAATTCATACAAACTTTTTATATTGTATTCTTCAGAAACCAGATTCTTGAGAATATTGGACAATTTATAACATGGAGCATTTATGGACGAAACTATTGGACGGAATGGAAGGTCCGGTGTGTGTATTTTTGGCAGGCCGTACAGCCTTGGAGCATTCGCTATTGTGCTTGTAAGCTGTTGTTTTTCTCTCAAGTCAATTGCATTGTTTTTGTATAAAGTTTCGACCAACCTGTTATTTTTCCTTTGGAGTTCGTTAGTTGGATCACTCCTGAGTGTTTTATATGTACATTTGTCGTCTAATATTGTATTGATTTTTCCGATGTATTCCTCTTTGTATAGTACTACTGTTTTATTACCCTTATCCGCGTCCGTTATAATAATATTTTTGTGTGTTTTCAAAAATGACCTGGCTTTGTTAAATGCTTCCAAAATGAATTTTTCTTTTGAGTTTTGTTTGTTGCTCCGCTTGTATTGTAATATTCTATTGCATAATTTGTTTCGTGTTGCATCCTTGGTTTTGTCATCATCCAGCTTTTGTATAATCTGTTCCATTTCCGCAATTACGTGCACTGGTGTGAGTGTTTTTCCAGTCGTCGGTATAGTGAATTTTCTACCTAGGGAAAGCAGCCACTTGACTTCATCTGGGAACACAATATCTGTTTTGTTTATGAACCAATCGTTGTTTATGTTGATGTCCATGTCCCAAATTTTTTGTTGTTTTAGTTTATGTATTTTATTTTTATGCGTTTCTTCTGTCTCATTAGATATTTTTAGATATAGGAAGCCTTGTTTTTCGGTAAAGTCTTGAAAATCGCTTTCATGTAAGTATCGTTTTAGTTGCTGTTCAGCGTAGTATCTGTTATTTTTGATTATTTTGATATTTATGTTTGTTTGCGTAATTGCCATATTAAGCAATTTTTTGAGAAACTGACGTTTATATATATCGATTTTTGCTCAAGTTATCCTGTTAATGGCCGAGCGGAAGGACAGACGGTCGACTGTGTATAAAAACTGGGCGTGGTTTCAACCAATTTCGCCCATTCTCACAGAAAACAGTTATCTTCATAGAAGCTATGCCCTTGCCAAATTTCACATAGTAAATTTTTGTTTAACTTATGGCAGTAAGCGTATTCTAGAAAAATTAAATGAAAAAGATGGGATCCACGCCCATTTTGAAATTTTCTTTTATTTTTGTATTTTGTTGCACCATATCATTACTGGATTTGAATGTTGACATAATTTGCTTATATATGTTAAGATATTAAATTTTTTGTTAAAATTTGATTTTAAAATTTTTTTGTTTTAAAGTGGGCGTGTTCGTCATCCTATATGCTAACTTTTATTTATCACATAATTAGTAATAAGAGTAACGTTCCTGCCAAATTTCATCACGATATATTCAACTACTGCCAAATTACAGCATGCAAAACTTTTAAATTACCTTGTTTTAAAAGTGGGCGGTGCTACGCCCATTGTCCAAAATTTTACTAATTTTCAGTTCTGCGTCTTAAGGTCAACTCACCTGCCAAGTTTCATCGCTTTATCCGTCTTTGGTAATGAATTATCGCACTTTTTCGGTTTTTCGAAATTTTCGATATCGCAAAAGTGAGCGTGGTTATAGTCCGATTTCGTTCATTTTAAATAAGGATCTGAGATGAATATCCGGGAACTTACATACCAAATTTCATTAAGATACCTCAAAATTTACTTAAGTTAGCGTGTTTACCGGCAGGCGGACTGACGGACGGGCGGGCGTGGCTAAATGAATTTATTTTCTCGCCCAGATCATTGTGGTATATAGA
Organism: Eurosta solidaginis; assembly: GCF_040869045.1. Classification (NCBI taxonomy): domain Eukaryota; kingdom Metazoa; phylum Arthropoda; class Insecta; order Diptera; family Tephritidae; genus Eurosta; species Eurosta solidaginis. The sequence goes on along the minus strand of NC_090324.1, from coordinate 83,656,222 downwards.
AGTCTATATCTATCTCGATTAATTTATGCCGTTACGGGGTACCGTTATGCGAACAAGATTCATATACTCTTTGAGCTCTGCTCAGCTTAGTATAATAACAAAATATAAGAAGCGTGAAAATTTTAAAATGTTTTTCCCCGGGCGCAAGTAATCCTCACTACGCCACGGCCGGGAGGGGGTCAAAGCTGCAGCAGAGTGTAGGATACACCACCGTTGATCAAAAAAAAAAACACCACTAAATAGATTCTTTCCTTAAGAGAATATTAACAAAAATAATTTTGCATAATTTAACAACTGAAAGAAACCCTTTCTTGGAAAGACGAATGGAAAACTTTTACTTTCAGGAGCCGTGGAAAGACTACGTTCAGGAAAGTGCTTAATTTTATTTAAAAAATTGCTTATATAAGTTAAGGTATTCTACTGTATGGCTTGGTGTGAAGAGTTTTCTTTGAGGGTTTTGATTAGTTTGAAAATATAAAATGCTAATTTTTGTAATTTCCTGGAGAAAAAATTGTTACGCAACAACATAAGATCATTTAAATTTTTTTTTATAAAATTATTATTTGGCGCCCAACATGTGGCTGTCTTAAAGTTTTCTTTTCAAAGGAATATAAAATCCTAGATGTGAAGCTCCGTTGAATTCGCTTTGTAAAAAATAAAATAGTGACCTTTAAAAGGATCATAAAATCCTACATATTTCTATTGAATCTTTTTTTAAAAAGTGAAATGAAATAACTCCATAAATTTTGAACGTGCAAAGGATCATAAGATCCTATACGCCGCATCATTCATTATCCCTAAACAACAAGCAATTTTTAACGGAGAAAAAAGTAAGGCAGTGCACGAATCCTGAAAAACAATTGCCGATATCTATAGGCAAAGGAAAGTACATATATCCCGAAAAGCAATTGCCGATTCCTATGGTTAGGTTAGGTTAGAGAGGCCACCGGTGCGAGCACCAGTACAGTTAGGCCCACAAAGGTCCCATTGTGATACCACGTGGATATCTCCCCTACTCAAACCAACAGGTCGATACCGCAAACGACAGGAGTTTCTTAGGTTCCAACTTAGCCAGATCACAAAGATCGCAAAGAAGGGAGATCCGAGAGATTTCTTCCTCTTGTGCCAAAGTGCGGGACAATCGCACATAAAATGCTTGACTGTTTCTACCTCCTTTTCGTCTTTTCAGCCCCTGCAGTAATCATTATAGGGAGCACCCAGCCGTTATGCGTGCCTCCCCCCCCCCCCCCCCCCCCCCGCCCATACCAAGGAGAAGGAGACTTTTTGTGAGTCTAGCGTCCCATTCAGGCCCACACGAGCTTAGAGTGGTAACAGGATTCAAGATTGCTCCATCTCACACCCGCTTCCTAAGTAAAATCCTTTCAAAATGAACTTGCAAGAGAAGTTTGCTCAGCGATCTCGTTAAGATATTTACAGCACTTCTCTACTGTCCTGGACTTACATGTCACCGATCCATGTGCTATTAGGGCAGCCTGGCTGTCAGAATAAATACAAATTTCCTCAGCGTCAGGGTCATACCCGCTAGCACCGGCAGCTGCAACGCAGGGATCTTATATTTCCTGGTGAACAGAACCAGTTCAGTTTTGGGCCGATTCTTATAAGCATAGGAAAATATATTCCATACGGGTTAGTCTTTAACGGTAGGAAAAGAAAATAATACAATCAACTTACATTCTTCAATCAATTTATATTCTTCAATCAAATAATCTTTTAATCGATTAAGTACCTATATCTAAAAATAAAATATAAACTGTAAGTAGATATCAAAATTGATGTGGCTATTTGGTTTAAATATCTGAATTTATTATGAGGGCATAAAAAGTCCTATTGTTAAAAAAGAAAATACTATCCTTTGATTTATATGCGATTCTGAATGATTTTTTTTGTGAAAACCATTCTAAGGTACTGCGCACATATTAAGCTTGTTTTTATAGCTTTGCTTTTTACAAGGGATCCTTTTCGACTTTACTTAGAACAAGTAAGGAAGGCTAAGCTCGGGTGTAACCGAACATTACATACTCAGCTGAGAGCTATGGAGACAAAATAAAGGAAAATCACCATGTAGGAAAGTGAACCTAGGTTAACCCTGGAATGTGTTTGTATGACATGTGTATCAAATGGAAGGTATTGATCTGGTAACCTTGCCATGCGCAGACGTGTTTTTTTTTTGATCGCTCTTCGAATGTTATTTTTTTACTTTGTAAACAAGTTTTATCTTTTATAAACATTCATTAATATAATAGAAAACAGTTTATAAGTTTAATTTCGTATTAAATCTTTACACAGTGTGGCTTTTTGAGCAATTTAAACATTCAGTATGTGTGTTCATAGATCACAGATTTTCACAAAAATTTGTGATAACTGCATACCTTTTTGTTGGTAGCTGCTATTAGCAAGTCATTGTGTGCCCTTTTTGCTTTCTGTTGTGTTCCCTGCTAGCTATACGCTGTCTTGCGATTTGCATCCAGTGCTCCAAAATAACTCTCGCCCATATTTTTGGAACAGCTCTTCAATTTATCCTATACTTATAGTTTCTTTTGCCCATTTTTCTTTTGGGTTTGTTTAACATTGCAATTATGTTGGATTGCTGAATCAAGAAGTGCACCAATCAAAAGAAAACTTCCCGTGGTTATACTTATGTTTTTTGTTGGCTCTGTGGTAATATGGCTCATGTTATCTATGCCGGTTTCTCTCACATAGGTGGTCGGGTGATTGACCTAATATCTAGCAAAATTGGACAGAACTGGACATGTCGTGATTGTCGTTCCGTAGAAAATGACATGAGAGCTTTTATGAGGCAAACTCAGAAAGAGTTAAAAAACATTTTTATTGGGTTTCGTGACCTCAACGAAAGATTCAAAACGATGGAAGCTCACTTTAAAAAATTGAAATTGATATCTGAATCCCCAAAACGTAAGAAATGTATGCCCAACAGTGATTCCAACTTGTCTTCGAGTCAGGGGCAAAGATGTTCTCCTACGAATGTCCCTTTAACCGCGTTGACTGATACGAACAAAGACGTTATGAACAATGCAGCTCAGGAATCTCCACAAGAATCTCCCCAAGGCTCTTTCGAGACTTCTATTGAGACGATCTCTGCCAAATTAAATGATGCACGAACTAATAGTGGTACCTTTGCTGCTGTCTGTTCTACGTCACCAATGTTGATTTCGCTGGACTCCCCAATTCATCCTTCACCTCCACCGGTATCTTTAGCTCCAACAATTACAGTTACCGATACTGGGGTTGTTGCTAGCGATACAAGTGTACCTGAAAAAATAGTACTTATTTGACGGGCTCGATAACCAACGCTAGGTAAAGCAATGCGTTTTCTGGCAACTGTCCTATAACGGCCGCACCTTCCCAGCTCTCTGGTGCGCTATCCGCTACTCCTTTGCAGGTGACTGCCGGGACACCTCGTAGGGCTCTATTTGTGTCCCGATAACACTCCTCGCATACCGAAAATGATACTGCTCATTACGTTTGCTCTAAACTTGGTGTTGCACCCACTAGTAACATCAATGTGTATAAATTTAACTTTATTAGAGAGAGACATCTCCTCATTTAAAATATCTCTTTCAGATGAATATATCGATAAGGTACTTGATTCCTCTTTTTGGCCCAAGCATACTGTGGTTCACTTGTTCACAAGAAAGGCGAGGGCCGAACCTGTTTTATTACAGCCAAAAAACGGTATGACGAACACAGTAATAACAACACAAAGGTAATTGCTGATCTTTCCCGTCTTTTCATTAATTACCAAAATGTTCGTGGTTTACGATCAAAACTTGTTCCATTCTTCCTTAATTCTTTCACCTTTTCTGCACAAGTTGTAGCTTTTACGGAGATCTGGCTAAAGCCTGATAGTTATAATTCAGAGGTTTTTTCAAATAAATATGCTGTTTATCGGCGTGATCGCATTTCTAGAGCGGAAGGTGTCCTTATTGCTGTTGAACCTAACCTATCAGCTGAGTTGATTTTGCTGGACAATATCTCTCATATCGAATTCATAGCAGTTAGGCTTTCATTCGGTAGCTATAGCGTAATTGTTTGCTGTTCGTATATACCACCAAACCATCCATCGAAAAGTAAAGATGTTGCAGGCGCAAACTTCGGTGGAAAGCAGCGGAGCGTAACAAAATTCTAGTAGGTCACTTTCAGCACACCAAAGACTTTAACACAATTTTTAACATAATTTAAGCACAGAAATACACTGATTGGAGTTTTAGAGAGTAAAGGTTAAAATTTTGAACACATTACCTGAATAAAAAGTGTAAAAATAATTATTAAATAACAAATACAGACAGTGGTAGTTAACAAATTCTGCTGTGGCAAGTGGTGAATTCGACCTACTAGAAGTTTTGTGAAGTTTGCTTCACACGATTTTTCGATAATCTTTGATACCACCTCGTTCCGATATGGATGTTTATGCTAGTCATAACTCAGCCATCTGCGATTTGCATTCGCAGTGGGATATAACGATCGACTTGTTGTTGTTGGTGACTTTAACTTACCAACAGTTAGTTGGGTTAATATAAGTGATTCAAACTTTTTAACTCCCACTGCTCAACAGTCTCGTCCCCGATCTAGATGCTTCTACAAAGCGAATTTCATTATGCTCAATGATCTGTTGGCTTCCCATGATTGGTCGGACCTCTATGCTTGCACTGATGTCGATTCGGCAATCTCTATATTTTACAGTACGCTTGATGGCTTCTTTGATACCTGCATTCTACTCGCTATACCATATGTTCGAATAAGCCCCCTTGGTTTTTAACGCAACTTATCAGACTTAATAACATTAAATCTAGGCTTTATAAGAGATTCAAGAAATCTGGAGCATCTCCAGACCTCTCTAAATATCTAATAGCTCGTTCTAAATTTCACCGTCTTAATCAGCTTTGTTATAAAGTTACTTGAGTTGGTGTAAAGCCCAATTTTTTAAAAATCCAAAAAAGTTTTACAGTTTCGTAAATTCAAAGCGGAAAATTTCTGGGTATCCTTCCTCATTAACCTTTTGATGAAAAAAAGCTTGCACTGATGAGGACGTTGCTGAACTATTTTTTGAGTTCATTAAGTCCACGTATTCATCCAGTGGTTTTCATTCCGGCCAATATCCCTATCGCTTAGATAGCTCAAATTCCATTAGGAATCTTGCTATTGATGGTAATATTGTTCTTCAGAGTCTTCAATCTTTGAAGCCTACCTTTTCTCCGGGACCGGACGGTGTTCCTAGTTGCGTGCTTAGGTACTGCGCTGAAAACATATATGAGCCTATTTTAAAATTATTTGAACTATCTGCGTCATTCCCGGCACTTTGGAAGCAGTCTTTTATTATACCCCTGCATAAAAAAGGTAGTAGGTCAAAAGTTGAAAACTACAGGGGTATTGCTAAACTTTAAGTCATTCCTAAAGTCTTTGAACAGATTGTTACCAGTCAACTCTAATATCAGTGTTCTAGTCTTTTACCTCCATGCCAACACAGTTTCATTCGTCAAAGGTCAACCACTACAAATTTGCTTATATTCACCTCTATAGTTATGGAAGAATTTTTAGCGAACAAGCAAACGGATGTCATCTACACGGATTTCAGCAAAGCCTTTGATACCGTCAACCATGAGTTACTTATTCATAAGCTTGATTTACTGGGCTTTCCGTTTCACATATTAATGTGGCTGAAAAGCTATCTTTCTAACCGGACCCAAAAAGTCCTGTTCAAGTGCAATCTGTCGGAATCGTTCGGAGTTTCCTCCGGTGTACCCCAGGGATGTCATCTAGGCCCATTGATCTTTGCCCTTTTCATTAATGACTTGCCACAGACAATATTATATTCCCATACTATAATGTATGCGGATGATGTAAAACTTTGCTACACTTACTGTCCTACCGATTTGAGTTCCTATGATCTTCTTCAGACCGACTTGGACTCATTCCATTGTTGGTGCACAACAAATTTACTAGCTTTAAATTGCTCTAAATGTAAGCATATGACATTTCACCGAGGGAAGCCAGCATTGAGCCCTTATGTAATAGATGGTACGCCTTTGGAGCGTATATCTATTGCAAATGATCTAGGTGGCCTTTTTGATCCAGAATTGAATTTTAACATGCATATTTCATCTATTGCCAACAAAGCGTTGGGTTTACTTAGATTTGTTAAAAGATGGGCCAAAGAGTTCGATGATCCGTACCTCACTAAGGTCCTTTACACATCGCTGGTTCGTCCAATACTCGAGTATTGCTCGTGCGTTTGGTACCCTGTTTCTCAAAAGCATATAAAGCGTCTTGAGTCAGTTCAAAAGCAATTTTTGATACTCGCATTGCGCGGCCTTAATTGGGACTCAAGTCTCCATCTTCCTCCATACAGGAGTATACTTCTTCTTATTAACTTACCCACTCTGGAAAATCAGAGAATATTACTGGGGGTATTGTTCATCCATAAGCTCATTATTGGAGAAATTGATTCTGCGGACCTTCTAAGCCGCTTGTTTTTTGGTGTTCCCCCTAGAGTATCCAGCCACTACGTTCCTTTTTATTTACCCCTTTGTCGACAAAATTTTGCTAAAAATAATCCTCTTCTTATCTGGTGCGCGCACTACAATGACTTGTATAGCTGTATCAGTCTTGAATGTACTTTTACCACTATACGTAATGCAATACTTGCCTATCTAATTTAAGAGATACAAGCTAATTTAATTTAATTTGCCGGCACTTATTTCTTCCATAAAAAACAGGAACTATCTCGTTTAAGGATGGAGGAACATTTATCAACATGTATCATTAAGAAGGAACAAGACAGTACTGTGTTGATTGGAATCTGGTGCATTCCAACAACGTAAAAAAAACATGCTTTTTCATGAGTCACTGACCGGAATCGTATGCATTCCGGCAGTATAATCTTATGGGTCAGGCATCGAGCTGATTGGAATCCGGTGCATTCCAATGAGTATTTTAAAAGGGAGTGGGCCTTAGTGTTATAGGTGGATGCTTTTTCGAGATATCGCCATAAAGGTGGACCAGGGTTGACTCTAGAATGAGTTAGTACAATATGGGTATCAAATGAAAGGTGTTAATGAGTATTTTAAAAGCGCGTGGGCCTTAGTTCTATAGATGGACGCCTTTTCGAGATATCGCCATAAAGGTGGACCTGGGGTGACTCTAGAATTTGTTTGTACGATATGGGTATCAAATGAAAGGTGTTAATGAGTATTTTAAATGGGAGTGGGTCTTAGTTCTATAGGTGGACGCCTTTTCGAGGTATCGCCATAAAGGTGGACCAGGGCTGACTCTAGAATTTGTTTGTACGATATGGGCATCAAATGAAAGGTGTTAAAGAGTATTTTAAAAGGGAGTGGGCCTTAGTTCTATAGGTGGACGCCTTTTCGAGATACCCCCATAAAGGTTGACCAGGCTTGACTCTAGTATGCGTTTGTACAATATGGGTATCAAACGAAAGGTGTTAATGAGTATTTTAAAGGGGAGTGGGCCTTAGTTCTATGGGTGGACGCCTTTTCGAGATATCGCCATAAAGGTGGACCAGGGGTGACTCTAGAATTTGTTTGTACGATATGGGTATCAAATGAAAGGTGTTAATGAGTATTTTAAATGGGAGTGGGCCTTAGTTCTATAGGTGGACGCCTTTTCGAGATATCGTCATAAAGGTGGACCAGGGGTGACTCTAGAATTTGTGTGTACGATATGGGTATAAAATTTGTTTAAAATGGATGACTCTTGTGGTAAATGCGATAAGAGTTTTGGCCGGAATGACACTACTGTTGTACCGTGCAGTGGCTTCTGTAAGAAACGTTTTCACCGCGCCTGTTGTGAGGGCCAAATCACCGAATACGACGTGAAGATGATTAAGGCTAACTACCACATTCGATATTGGTGTCCTGAATGTGTGAATGTGCCTGATAGAATATCTAAGGCATTCGAATCCGTGCTTGCCTCGCAAAGACTTGGGCTGGAAGCCATCATGACCGCATTTGAGGGCAAATTCAAGGATTTGTGCATGCAGGTGGACGATTTGAAGAATATAATTGTAAGTAACAAATCATCAGCGAGTAGTGAAAAAGTGAAGAGTCGAAACAAAGACAACGCTAAAGAAAAGGCAAAAGCAAAATCTAACAGAGCCAATACTGAAAACAATAATAATATTGATGTACTCGCTGCCGAAATAAGTGCGCTCAAAACAGCTGTTAATTCATATGCATTCATTTCGGACAACGGCAACAATAATAACAATTGCAATGGTGCATTAGATTTAGTTGCTTTCTCGCCTTCACCTATTCCTCGACGTTCGCAGTCTGCTGTTCTTCCCCTCAACAGTTCTCGGCCTGGGTCGGTGGTACAGACAGCTAATAACACATCATCTTTAACAACAACAACAACAGCTCCCGCTGCACCTATCCCTCCTTCATTTGCGTCTGTCGCTTCGTCACCGTCCGCTACCACCAGTGAGCGTGCTCGTGATAAATCTGCTACTGCTAATACCAATACCAATGCTTTTGAAAATAATTCTGCTACCGCTAACACCAATAATGCACGTAAAGTTGTTGTTGGTACTAGAACAAGTTGTGAGCTTGATGTCGCTGCTCGTCTGGAATGGTTTCATGTAGGATCGTTCAAACCGTCCGTAGAAACTACTGACATCGCTACGTATATAGCAAAACATACTTGCATCAAAGAAAACTCTATACCATGCTATAAATTAATAAAAAAAGATGTAGCGGTAGAGACAGTAAGTAAAGTAAACTTCAAAATTGGAGTTCCGTCCTCAGATAGAGCAAAAATTATGGACTCGGGGCTGTGGCCGTCAAATTTCAAAATCCGGCCGTTTGAGTTTTTTCAAAAGTTTGTCTCGACAGAGGGAGGACAGTGAGTGATGCGCCTATCAAAAATCCAAAGCTCCTAATATATTATCACAATGCCGGTGGTCTGCGTACAAAAACAAATGAGCTATTTCAATCGGCAGCAACCCACGACTTTGATGTCATCATACTCGTGGAAACTTGGCTGACTGCAGATTTTTTATCATCAGAGCTTTTTGATCGTTTTTATAATGTCTATCGAAGGGACAGAGTACTGCAACCGGGGGTAACAAGAGGGGGCGGTATTTTGGTGGCTGTAGCATCTTCTCTGGCAAGTCGTGAAGTGCAACTACACGTTAATGATGCCAACATTGAGCAAATTTGTATTTCTGTAAATATAGGAGAAACGTTCCTTGATAGTATAAATGAAATTTTCTTTATTGCTAGTTACATCCCACCAAATAACAATTATGGAATGTACAAGTCACATATTGATAATATCAGCTTTATTATTGATTCTCTATTACCTCACCAAACGCCCTGTATTTTGGGTGACTTTAATCTGGGTTCTATTCAATGGGTGAGAGATCCTGATGACGGCTTTTTAACCCCCTTTACATCTAAAAAGGATGTCGAGGACTTACTTTGTGATACATTGTACTCCTTTAACCTATCTCAAATTAACGACATTGGAAATGATTTAAACAGAGTGTTAGATCTAATTTTTATAAACAATGATATATCCTGTGATATTTATAAGTGTGATATGCCACTCACCTGTGAATCGGTTCATCACAAAGCAATCTCTATCCAGTTCTCTTTCTATAAATACGATAATAACTCCATTGAACCCGAGTACTACTTCAATTTTTATAAGGCGAATTTTACGGCTCTGAATGCGTTTTTCGACTCCATTGATTGGAATTTAATCTTTGAGCAATTAGACTTATCAAATATGTATATAAAGTTCAAGAGCGTAGTAGAAGAAAGCCTTAACTTATACGTCCCAGCCCACAGAAAAAAGAGATCTTTCAATCTCCCATGGTACACAAAAGAACTTTTGAGGTTAAAAAACCAACGAAACAAAGCGCATAAAAAATTTAAGAAAACTGGCTCTGCTGATGACAGAGCAAAATTTGCTGAGTGCAGGAAGAAATTTGAATGCCTATCCAAGTTCCTTCATGATAAATATATTAATTCGCTTGAGACTAACATAAAAGCCAACCCGAAGTCTTTTTGGGTTTTTGTTAACTCAAAACGAAAGTATAACGGTATGCCGAAATCAATGGAGTTTGGAGGCAAAGTTGCTTCCTCAACTCAGGAAGCATGTGAGCTCTTTGCCGACTTCTTCGGGTCGGTATTTAACAGGTTCCGGACAGTTAGTACGTCATGTGATACAACTGCCATAGCGGAGTCTGTAAATATTGGTCAGTTCACGGTTACAGAGGAAGAAGTCCTGGAGTCCCTTATGAACCTTGATGTACCTAAGGGGGCTGGATACGATCTTCTGCCACGCTTGTTCTTAAAGAAATGTGCGGTTTCACTCTATCCGCCTCTTACTAAAATCTTTAACAAGTCCCTTGAATGTGGTAATTTCCTTGACGAATGGAAAGTGGCATTCTTATCGCCAATTTATAAGTCTGGCCCTCGAAACAAGGTAGACAACTATCGACCCATTGCCAAGCTATCCATCATCCCAAAGCTGCTGGACAAAATTGTAAATGACCAGCTATTTGCAGTTTTTAAAAACTATATTGTTCCTCAACAGCATGGTTTTTATCCAGGGAGATCCATCAGCACAAATCTCACAATATTTGTAAATTTTGTGGTTAATGCGATTGAGGACGGCGAACAAGTGGACACTCTGTACACTGATTTCGTAAAAGCTTTCGATAGTCTCAATCATAATATTTTACTTAATAAACTCGAGAAACTCGGAATCCACTCCAACGCCCTAAGTTGGCTTGAGTCGTATCTCCAAAACAGGAAATTAATAGTAAAGATCGGCAGCAATCTCTCCAAGCCTATAATCGTTACATCAGGAGTACCATAAGGTAGTCATCTGGGCCCTTTACTTTTTTCTTTATTTATAAATGATATCTGCCAATGTTTTAAATTTTGTAGTTGCCTGATGTACGCTGATGATCTAAAACTTTATTACAGAGTTAAACACATTAGCGACTGCATAGAGCTACAGCAAGACATCTTGGAATTGATAAAATGGTGTAATAGTAACGGTCTTTTCTTGAACTTCTCCAAGTGTAACATTATCACATTCACTCGGAGAAACGCATGCATAATGAACAGCTATTACTTTAACGATAGCGACTCATTCAATCGTACAACTACTGTTAAGGATTTAGGAGTATACTTAGACTCGAAGCTTAGATTCGACTTTCATAGGGAGTACATAATCAGTGCTGCCAATTCAAAACTCGGCTTTCTCAAACGTAATTCCAAAGACTTTTTTGATCCGCTAACGCTGAAAAGTCTTTGCATTAGCCTTGTAAGATCCACTTTGGAATATGCCTGCATCATTTGGGACTCAGACTTTGTAACACATTCCAGCCGGTTAGAAAGAGTTCAAAGGAGATTCACTAAATTCGCGCTTCGACGAATGTTCACTTTTGAATCGATGCCATCTTATGCACTAAGATGTAGAATTTTAAATATTCAGTGCCTTAATACTCGAAGGAAAATTTGTGGTATTTTCTTTATCAAAGACATTTACGACAACAAAATCGATTCTCCGGAACTACTTTTTCTTCTCCCCTTCTATGCACCTGAAAGGTGTCTAAGGGACAAATACATTTTCTACGTCCAAACGCGTAGAACGAATTTTGGAAATAATGAACCTATTCACAGAATGATCTCCTTATGTAACTCTGTTTGCAATCATGCCGATTTTAGCCCATGTAAAGAACATTTTAAAGCTGATGTTATTGATTACTTTCTTTTCAATTAATATGTTTCAGTATTCGTATTACTATATAAATGTTTTTACATGTAGTTTTATTTAAGCCGTAGCGAATTTTTTACAAAAATTTTTTGTTATAATGTCGTTGTATTTATAAATTGTTACCATATATTTTTCTATCTCGATAATTTTTGTTTAAGTTGTTACATATCTGTGAGGACTATGTCCGGTAGATAATAATAATAATAATAATAATAATAATAATAATAATAAATGATAGGTGTTAATGAGTTTTTTAAAAGGGAGTGGGCCTTAGTTCTATAGGTGGACGCTTTTCGAGATATCCTTATAAACACGCGAGGTTCCAGGGGGGGCGGGGACTTTTTTTTGTATTTACTGTAATGAAGTATATAATACTAATCTACATAGTAATTTCTTATCACAAAACGGATTTTTACTAATTTTTAATTTTTCTTGCTTTTTTGTGAGCTCTGCTCAACTGAGTATAAAACAAGTAAGGACGGGACTGTCTTCGACTGTGCCGAAGACTTCATACCTTTCATGAATGGGGCTGAACAATAATCTTATCCCGTTCGTAATCTCCAAATAATCGGATGCATAAGATAAGAAATATATAGTGAACAGATGTACATACCTAAACGATTTTAAGATAAACATAAAATAAAAAATGGCAAAAAACCCCCTAATCTGAACTATCGGTTGGATGGGATATATATTATATATAGCTCTGATCGAAGTGATTTTTACAGGAATTCTTTTATGATATATTAGAATATTTACCACCAAGTTTCACGTTTATATATTGGAAAATAAGGGAGAAATGGCCAAAAATCTTTCTATCTGAATGATCGGTTGTATGGGATAGGTATATACTATATACATATAGCTTCGATCGAAGTAATTTTTTCAGGAAATCTTCTATGATACATTAGAATAAGTGTCACCAGGTTTAACGTTTTTCTATTGGAAACTAAGGGAGAAATGGCTAAAAATCTTTCTATCTGAACGATCGGTTTTATGGGATATATATTATATATAGCTCCGATCGATATGAGTTTTTCATGAAATCTTCTATGATATATTAGAATAAATATCACCAAGTTTAACGTTTTTAATTGGAAATTAAAGAAGAAATTGCCAAAAATCTTTCTATCTGAACGATCGGTTGTATGGGATATATACTATATATAGCTCCCATCAAAGTGATTTTTTGAGGATATCTTCTAAGATATATTAGAATATATCACCGATTTTCACGTTTATACTTTCTAAATTGCGGCAGGAATGGCCAAAATCGTCTTATCTGATCGATCCGTTGTATGGGAGATATATGTTATAGTGGTCCGATCCTACCGGATCCGACAAATGTCTAATATAATTCAAAAATACATCCTTATGCCAAATTTCATTGAGATATCTTAAAATTTGAGGGACTAGTTCAAACAGACAGACGGACGGACAGACGGACATGGCTATATCAACTCAGTTCGTCGCCCTGATGACTTCGGTATATTTAATGGTGAGTATATCTTCCATATTTCTCAACGTTACAAACATCGGACCAAAGTTAATATACCATTTCATGTTCATGAAAGGTATAAATATAGAATATTTAAATTAAATATATTTTCTAATTTAAATTATTTAAATTATTTGTGTAATAATTTAGGATAATTTGGGTTAATAAAATGAGTATAACACGGGAACAGGTATTGGAAATAGTTAACACCCCTATTATGGATTTTCATACGATAGACGATAAACGATTCCTAGCGTATCGTAAAAAATCAGCTTTCATATTGCGATTTCCACACGCCCGATAGATGTACTATTGTTAATGACAGCAGAGTTTTGTTTACAAATTTTTTGTGAATCTATACGAAACAGATAGCAAAACAAAACGTAAATACTAAAAATTCATTTGTCTTGTACGTAAAATTGGCAGAAGTTTTTAAAAGCTGTTATAATAAAATGTTTTATGCAACCTCTGTTACCTTTTATAGAAACTCAAATGAACAAATTGACGAAACTTGCATAGATTCCACAGAAAGAAGAAAATTGAGAGATGCTTCCAATCTTCTTGAAATGAACTCTACCCTGTAAGTACTTGACATACTAAAAGTAAAAAAAGTTAATTAAACAAAATTGATGTCAGAGTATGTCTTAACAGAAATAGAAGGGAGTTTGCGCGCCCGTAAAAATAAGCCATCCATCCCAAATATTTTGAAGGTTTGTGCTACTTTAAGTCTTCTTTCCCAGGGTGTTGCAACAGAGTGTTGGGAATGAGCCTGTAGTTGGATTATGTAATAATTGTATATTTACTTTTATTTAAATAGTTCCCAACATATCGTGGAAAAATGTATCAACGATAGCTAGCGTAGAAAATTGAACAGCGTATGCGATAGTTAGCGTATGGCAATACCACGATAAACGATAAACGCTAACGATCGGGTTTCACACGCTAAAATTTATTTCATAATTCGGTAGAACAGATTGCAAGCGTTTATCGTGTATCGTACGAGTTCATAATAGGGGTGTAAGATAGCAAGTGATAATACAAGACAGGAATTAGATAATAAAATAAAGGCAAGTGAAAATGATAGGCGAAAATTAGCGGCTAAACTACATTTGCTTATTTTGGCTCTTTGGCGATTAGAGGTACCAAATGTAGAGGCTTGCAAGCCAGTGGAAATAATTTTTACAATTGATTCAGGGAACTGTAGTTTAGATTTAGTTAAATCTTTACCGCACTTAGAAATAAAATTACTGGTTCCGCCAACATGACGTTGTCTTCTTTCAATACTGTTCGTCGTCCTTTATGTGATATATTTTTTTCGTCAAGGCCAAAGGACCTGCTACTACATTAAGCTATTTCTAGGGAATTAATGCAGTAGGGAGGTCATTTGGCCTTGATGAAAAAAAGCATATCACATAAAGGACGACGGAGCCCAAAGATGAAAACACGTTGAGCGTTTTCTCTTTTCATTATTGTTACTGTAAGTCATTATATGCTTGTTAATTATCAGAATTAAATGCTCCTCAACCTTATCATAATACTCTGCAATAGATAGACTACCCTGCCTAAGGATACTCAGATCATTTTCTAGAACATATATGGGTATTTTATCTGCGCACGTCTGATACAGCCTTTCAATGATCGCTTCGTAATTTAAAACAGTACTTAAAGATGACAACGTCATGTTGGCGGAACCAGTAATTTTATTTCTAAGTGTACCTAGAGCTACGTTATATTTTTCCGGTCCCCTAGGGTAATACTTTATTGCGAAATTCGCAGCAGAACGCCATGCTGGATAACATAAAGTATCACCACCAAACTCCGGTAAAGATTTAACTAAATCTAATCTACAGTTCCCTGAATCAATTGTAGAAATTATTTCCACTGGCTTGTAAGTCTCTACAATTGGTACCTCTAATCTCCCAAGAGCCAAAGTAAGCGAATCTAGTTTAGCCGCTAATTCTCGCCTATAATTTTTCTCCCTACAGCATTAGCCATTTCTACGGAATTAGAATCGAATCATAAATGGTACGACTTTGCAAACACTTTTGCTATAAGTAATATGATAAAACCTAACAATTTCCGTCCATCTGTAACTCCGAGTAAACGTAGTCCATTATCAGGTTCAAATTTTAAAAATATACCGCAGCAAATGGAAGTGGATCCAGAGTCATCATTTTATAAGCAAATGACATCAGGAAATGGTTTTATGACTCCAAGTCGGAATGTTAATTCTGCTCACCCGTCTAATATTGCTCATACTGAGCAATTGCCGAATCGATTAGTACCATTTAAACGCCTTAGGGAACTATCTGGCTCTTTTGAGAGGCCTTTGGAAAAAACTCAATGTGTAAATTATATGCCTGACAAAAGTGATCAGTTTTGTGATGAACTTAATTATAATGAAAACAATATTGGTGAGATTGAATTAGATGATAATGAGTCCCAAATTCAAGTTTCAGATTTTAGTCATGAGATAATTTTTTTAAACTAAATTCGCTCCTAACATACATTACTAAAAAATGGTGAATGGATAGGAGCTTCGTTTCTTAATTGATACTGGTACATCGAAAAACTATATTAAAAACGTTTCATTTCTTCGTGGAGTTAAATTAATAAAACATCAATAAATGGACTCAATTTAATAAATCAAAAGTGTCTAGTTACTTTATTTGAAGTATGATCACTTTACTTTCTTGAATCATTAAACACGTTTGAGGGTATTATAGGATATGACATTTAAGAGAAGTTGATGCGAAAATTTATACAGAAAGTGGATATTTGTGTTATCGAAATGTCTTAGTCTTTGAATGACGGCATAATTAGAATTTCGTGTTCCCCATATATTTCTCCAATACACGTTGTAACAAAAAAGGGGCTGGATGAAAATGGAATGCAAAAGTTGCGAATGGTAATTGATTTCCGGAAAATCAATGAAAAAACAATATCAGATAAATATCCAATACCTGATATGTCTGTAATTTTGTCAAATTTAGGGAAATCACGGGTCTTCACTATCTTGATTTGAAGTCTGGTTTCAACCAGATAAATTTATACGAAAAGACAGGCAAAAACTGCTTTTAGCATTAATAATGGAAAATATGAGTTTTGTCGTTTGCCGTTTGGATTGAAAAACGCCCCAAGCATTTTTCAGCGTGCAATTGATGATGTTCAACGTGACGAAATAGGTAAGACATGTCACGTTTACATCGATGACATTATCATTTTTTCACGCGACGAAGATACACACATAAGCGATGTAGATAAAATTTTAAAAATGTCGGAGCAATCAGGAATGTGGGTATCGCCAGGTAAGTGGAAATTTTTTAAGACATAGGATTCATGGTTTCACAAAATGGTATTCGAACATGTCCTGATTAAGTTCGTGATATAGTTAACTATAAATTGCCGGAGACATTGCGGGGGTTGCGATCTTTTCTTGGGCTAGCTGGCTATTATCGCAGGTTTGTTAAAAACTATGCTTCAATAGTGAAACCATTAACGAAATTTTTGCCTGGTGAGAATGGCCATATTGACGCAAATAAATCGAAACATGTGAAAATTAATTTTGATCGCGAAGCAGAGTTGGCTTTTACAAAAATTAAAAACATACCTGCTTCAGAAGATGTACTTTTACAGTATCCAGATTTTAATTGTCCATTTGAGCTAACAACTGATGCTTCATCAAATGCATTAGGAGCGGGATTATCACAAAAGAGTAAACCATTTACAATGATTTTTCGAACGCTGTCTTCCACTGAGCAAAACTATGCAATAACGAACGTGTTAGCTATTGTGTGGGCATTGAAAGCGTTGAGACATTATTTGTATGGTACAAAAAATGTAAGGATATTTACTGACCATCATCCACTTATATTCTCTATTTCGGAAAAAAACCCATATACTAAAATGAAAAGATGGCGTGCATTTACCGAAGAACTTTCTCCAACATTTCATTATAAGCCTGGAAAAGAGAACAAAGTAGCTGATGCTCTTTCAAGATACTGTCTTATAACCATACCATTACTTTGGAAACAGTGCGTAGTGAAGAATATTCAACAGATATAATTGAAACTGTTAAGTGCCCTGTTAGAAATCAAAATCTTTTAACAAAAGGAATATCTTTTATTAAAACTTCTAAAGTTGTTTTTAACAAATTTATACGCCATATTAATATCTTTGATTCTGTTGAAGACTTGTTATTGTGTTTAAAAGAAGTCGTTAATTCTAGTAGCACTAATGCTAATCACTGCGATATAGAGACTTTGGCGGAAGTTCAAAATCGTATAGTTTCTTCATTTCCAGGTATAAAATTTAGGCATACTGAACTGGTTTGTAATAGATTCGATAAATTAAAATTATCAGCTTGAAGTCATAACTGCTGAACATAATCGAGCCCATCGTTGTTTACTTGAGAATTTTAAGAAAATTATTAGTGAGTATTGTTTTCCTGATATTAAAAAAACTGTAAAATCAATTATTAAAAAAAAAATAAAAAAAATATCAGCATAAATATCAGCGAAACCCCTCTAACCTAGTAATTGGGAGGACTCCAATACCAAATTATACTGGCGAAATCCCATCTTGATATTTTCATAACAGATAAACAATTTTTCTTAACTTGAATAGATAAAAAGATAGATACTTTTGCAAAATTTGCTGTTGTTAAACCAATTGCGTCTCGATCTACTTTGGATATAAAAGATGCTTTACTTGAAATTTTATTAGTCTTAAAAAACACGAAAATAATTGTTTCAGACAATGAAAAGGCTTTTCAGTCAAATGTTATAAAAACTCTGTTAAGGGATAATTTTTCAATAGAGCAATTTTTCATTCCCACACTACACGGTGAAGCCAATAGTCAGGTGGAGAGGTTTCACTCAACATTAATGGAAATATCTCGTTGCATTAAAGAGCAACAGCAGTTAAATGAGACAGTGGACCTTGTTTTGTTGGCAACAAATAAATATAATAATAGCATTCATTCAATAATAAACTCAAAATTGTTCGAATAGTGAATTAAGTAAAATTCGGGAGAGATTATTTAAGGTTCAGGAAGAGACTTTAGAAAGATGCAATAAAGATAAAACAATGAAATCATATAAACCTGGGAAAAAATTTTCGTAAGGAGAAATAGGCGACTAGGAAATAAATTTGATAAAATATTTATGGAAAAAGTAATTGAAAAGGATCTTGGTACAACAATTGTAATCGAAGGAAAAAATATTCATAAAATATCAATTTTGAATATTTACATGTATTTAATTATGTTGTTTAATAGATTATTGTTGTTAAATAGGGAATTTTAAGTTATTATATCTTATGATATTTCAAACGCTGTAGTCTGTTGAAGACATGGATTCCAATCTAATCGAGTTTGATTAGAAAAAACCTAAAAACGAAAAATTAAAAATATATTGCAATCGCCTACACACCCTAAAAATACTTATCTTTGCTTTTATACTTACATACTTGCCATATTGTCCTTAATTCCCCTATAAATTAAACCTAAAGAAAACTACATATTTTATATTTGCTCTCTTAAAGATGTTAACAATACTGACCGTTAGGATAAATTAAATTCCAATAAATCCGCAATCCAATAAAGCCTACCAAAGGCTTTAACAAGCTGCGGCTTATTCAGTTCCGAAATTATTCTCAACTACACACAAGCGTCTCGATCCGTCTGTCTAAATTTCCAAAATATTTAAAATTTATTCTAATGGTCAAAGTTATTTCTAGTTCAAAATTTATAAAGGTGTAGTGCGATCGCAATAAATGGTGAAAATTTGTAATCTAACTTTTTATAGATACATATAATTTTTGAAAATTTGTAATCTAACTTTTTATGATATATATATACCTAAGAAAGGGCGAAAGAAAGTGAATAAACGTAAATTGAATTCTTATACATTTAAAACGAAGAGGTGCGGTGTTATCATTTCCTGAAAGGTGTAATTAAATTCATTGTCCTTTCGGTGCAAAAAGGGTAATTTAATTAAAATAAGATAAGCGCGAACGCGAACGCGAGCGTGTAAAGAGGAAAAATTAATTAACAGTTGTAATACATATAATTTTGCGAAAAAAAAAGTTCAGGTTTTAAAAGAAAAATTGTATGTGATAAAAAGGGCCGATAAAAAGGCCAAAAAAAAATAAATTGCTGAAAGATAGGAAATGGTAAAGAGAAGTGGAAAAATTTTAGTGGAAAAATACATATACATATATATGCTTAACGAGAAAATAAACCTGTGAAGAAAATTTGAAAAATAAAATACACATAATACTTACCACAGAAAAAACTACATCCTAAGAGGAAAAATTAATAAACAGTTATAATACATATAATTTTAGTGAAAAAATACATATATATATATATGCTTACCGAGAAAATAAACCTGTGAAGAAAATTTGAAAAATAAAATACACATACATACTTACCACAGAAAAAACTACATCCTAAAAGGTAAAATTAATAAACAGTTATAATACATATAATTTTTGTGGAAAAACAAATTTTTTTAAGGTACAGTCACAAGAAAAGGAATAAGTTAAAAGAAAAACCCAAATCAGCGGCATCTACCAGCAAATCCAATTGCGACACAGTTAGCGGACCCAGGAAACGGTATCAAACAAGGAAGCAACAAAACAATAAGTAGCAGTAACAAAGTGACTCTAACTTATTACTCATATATCCATATTAATAACTAGCGGCACCCAAAGCGTATTGGAAAAAAAAGTTTTTTTTTCTTTTTCTTTCTTTTCTTCAACATATCCAGAAATATTTAATTTGCTTAAACGGCACCCAAAAAACAAAAAAAAAAAAAAAAGGGATAGACCTCTCTCCTCTCATTTATATTCAGCTAAAAAAATTTTCTTCATTTACTCGAGCAGTAAAAATTATATAAGCATAATCCAAAATACTTCCCTTTATTGCTCCCGCCGCTAATTTTATTAACCCAATATACATTACTACTAACGACAATTTTAATATAAACATATACACAAACGTTTATAAACCCACCCATTAAAGGTCTAATACGGCAATTTTCGCTTACTTCCTTTGCCTGGAACAACCCATAAATACTTACCATAGCCGCTAACAAAAAGCCGACATTGTCATAGCACCAAAAACTGCACTCATATTTTGTCCCATTTTATTGTCATATATAGATAAATTATTCTAATACATATTCTCACGCAAACACCTGAGTTAACCAAAAGAAAATTGGAAATCATTGGAAATAACAGCATCCCCAAAATAGTTGAGCGCACTTACACACACATATACCCATACTTTGCACTTAGATGCGCTAAGGCAAAGTACCCAGTAGTAACAAAAAACCGAAATACCCATTAGGAAAATATTCATTTTTAAAAAATCTCCCCACTTTTCGAAATAAAACATTTTAAGTTATTTTATAGTAATTTAGCAGTCTAGTGTACCTCTAATACACATATCCTGACTCTTATACTTCTGATAAACATACTCTTTAAGTCAATTAACATATAGTCTCGTATATTTCTGTCACACACTGTCAACCCAAATTAGTGTACCTCTAATACACTTAGTGCACCTCTAATACATAGTAAAGTAATTTTGTCGTGTACTCCTTATACACACCTTATTATAATTACCTCCATACAACCCCGTGTACTTTAAGACACCCGTTGAAAAATAACCCCGAAATGCCGCAAGACCAAGAGAAAGCAACGACTCTCCAAGCTCAAGGGGCAAGAACCCGATCCAAATCTCTAGCGGAGGAGGAAGACAAACCTCACAAACAAAAAGTTTTGGTTTGAAGCAACAAAACTGGACAAGTTCTGCGGAAAATGGTGGAACATGAACGAAAATCAACATACACCAGCGAGCCTATACACATACATGGAGGAACTCAACAAACTCACAAATGAAGTGGAGCAGTCATATGAAGCAGTTATTATGAATACAACTGATGATCGGATCTTGAAACCAATTGAGGAAAAATACGACAACTTATCGGATACAACGATGTACACGAAGACGTGGATAAACGAGATTCTCGGAACGCTACAAGCCAGACTCCAAGTAACCCCACCCCAAACCCACAGATGAACAAGCCCCACAAGCAGCTGCAGCATCAACGTCCAGGGGAAGTTATCTAAAAGTTCCAGCGTGTGCCACCGAAACATTTTATGGAGGATATGATACGTGGCCGTCGTTCAGAGACATGTTTACGGCAGTATACATAAACCATCCCAACCTCTCCCAAGCCCAAAACTGTATCACCTCCGAGCGAAAACCCGAGGACAAGCGGCACTAATTATTAAAAAATATGCCCTTAACGACCAGAATTTCGAACTGGCCTGGGCTGCACTCAAAGCTCGCTACGAAAATGAAAGAATTCTCGTGGATAATCAGTTAAAAACCCTATTGAGCCTACAACCAGTATTCTCTGAAAATGGTGAAAGAATACAAGAGATTCGAACCACTGTTAATAATTGTATCTCAACCTTAAATTCCAATAACGTACCCACAAATAATTGGGACCCGATTCTCGTCTTCCTTTGTTCTTCCAAACTCCCGAACGAAACGCTGGAACAGTCTCTAGATTCCAGGAAGGAACTACTTCTCTGGTCAGAAATAGATAAATTCCTGAAGACTCGTTATGAAGTAGTCGAACGACTTGGTACCTACCGACCGAACAGACCCCGAAACCCCAACTCAAGTTTCACTCCTAGGTCCTCAACCCCTAATAAGAATTCCAGTTCATACAAAATTAAATCTCACTCGTATCATAGCGAATCGACCCAACAAGCATCATGCAAATTATGCAACTCTAATCATTCAATGATGACTTGTGTAAAATTCAAGGAACTTAGCATTTCAGAGCGAAATAAATTTGTTAGGGAAAATAATTATTGCAAAAACTGTTTAGCCTTCTCCCATCTAGAGTCCCATTGCAATAGTAACTTCAAATGTGTCTATTGCAAAAAGGGGCACCATTCCCTTCTCCATTATCACGTCAATCAATCAGCTAACAGCCATAATTCTCGTCCCTCTTCCCGAAGCAACCAAACAAAGGTAAAACCTCAAGGGGCAAATGATCACGAAACCCCATCTACCTCTGCTAAAGCGGCTAAGCTTCAAAATAAGACAGCGCAACAATAAAACGATAAAACTCTGTCGCACTTCTCGTGCAGCAAAGAATAAACTTTTTTGTCTTTTTTTGCCAACCGCTATAGTCCCGATTCTCCATCGAGGAGAAATATTCAAACTACGTGTGTTAATCGACCAAGGTTCGGAAAAAACATTTGTATCCTCACGTATACAAACCCAACTCAGGTTACGTACTCAAAAAACTGGCTACAAAACACTAGGTATGGGCCGAGGCGTAGTCCAGAATTCAAACCAAAGCGGAAAATATAGACCTAAAGGAGTTCTCTTCCTTCACCTTGGCAGACCCCAAGTGCTTCTCCCCTGCAAGAATAGACATGCTAATTGGTAGCGATATAATCCCGAAAATCCTACTAAATGGCCTTGAGACCAACGTTGCTGGGAGTCTTATCGCCCAGAAAACTATATTTGGATGAATTTTGAGTGGCCCTCTCAATGCAAAAATCTCCGCATTCTCAACCCAAGTAATCGATAGTCCAGATAAATCCTTAAACGATCCCCTTAAAAAATTTTGGGAACAAGAAGGAGTTAAACCAACCTCATTCCTCTTGGAAAACGATATATTTTGCGAGGAACTCTACAAAAATACTACTATTAGAAAAGAAGATGGTAGATATATGGTAAAACTCCCTTTCAAGCAAGATTTCCCAGAAAAAATAGCTCTCGGTCATTCGAGACCAGCTGCTCAGCAGCATTATATCAACGTAGAAAGAAACCTATAGAAAAAACCAGAGTTAAAAGAAAAGTATTCCGAAGTATTAGAAGAATACTTAACTCTGGACCAAATGGAACCCACTTCACCTCGCGACGTTATTGACAGTGGCAAATACCTCTCCTTATATTTGCCTCACCATGCTGTCATAAAATCTGACAGTTAAACAACAAAAGTACGAGTAGTATTCTATGCTTCCAAACCCTCTCACTCCGGAAATTCATTGAATGAAGGACTACGCACTGGCCAAACTGTACAAACGGATTTAATGGTAGTCATATTACAATGGCGCCTCTATAAGTTCGTGTTCAGCGGTGACATAGAAAAAATGTACCGCCAAATTCTCGTCTACCCAGAAGATCAAGATTATCAACGAATCCTCTTTCGTAGATCTTCCAAGCTTGAAGATTGCAAATTAAAAACAGTCACCTTTGGTGTCAACTGCTCATCCTATCTCGCGATTAGAACCCTCTGCCAATTAGCCGAAGATACCAAAGAAGAACACTCGCTAGCCAACAATGTACTTTTGCATAAAACATATGTAGATGACATCCTCACCGGCGGATATAAAATACAGTACACACTCGACTCTATGAACCAAGTCATCGAAGCGCTCAAATCGGGAGGTTTCCCTCTAAGAAAAATAAAGGCAAACCACCCAAAACTACTTGAAGGCATATCACACTCAGATCTCTTAGACAAAGATTTCCTCAAATTACAGGACTCCAGCTCTACAAAAACGCTTGGAATAAGATGGAACGCCATTACAGACTCCTTCACGAACTCCTACGACCTCAGTTCGTCGAATAACTCACGGACGAAAAGCCAAATTATGTCGGCGGTAGCGAAACTTTTCGACCCGGCCGGATGGCTATCGCCAATTACGATCACAGCAAAAATCCTACTGCAGCAACTATGGATGGAAGAAACTGACTGGGATGAAGAAGTCAAACCCGGCGCCCTCCAAAAATGGACGCCTTTCCACGAAAATCTCACGGCAATAAGCGACATAAAGATTCCCCGTTGGGTTCAACTCTCCCCCGACATACCCACCCAATTACAATGTTTCTCAGATGCCTCTGAAGAAGCATTCTGCGCCTGCGTATACATAAGAACACTAGCCTGTTATCAGCATGGCTTTAGAAAACTCCATAGCACCACCACCGCGCTAAATGCCATTAGCACCCAGTAAATTGTGGTTTAAATCAGAAGCCCCACCATAGAACAGTACTCGTAGCGCTGGACCAATCAAAAGCTTTTGATACGGTCAACCATGCCACGTTACTGCAAGACATGGAAGGGTCTACCCTTCCCCCATGTCTTAAAAGGTGGACCGCAAATTATCTGGGTGGTCGGCAGGCATCGATGCAATTCAAAAACGAAATATCAAAGCCAAGAAGAATTAACAAGGGGTGCCTCAGGGTGGTGTTCTATCCCCACTTTTGTTTAATTTTTACATATCAAAACTACCTTCGCCACCAGAAGAAGTTACGATCGTTTCTTACGCCGATGACTGCATAATAATGGCCACTGGCCCGGGCCCAAAGATCGATGAGCTTTGCAACAGAATAAACGGCTACCTCCCTGATCTCTCCGGTTTTTTCGCCTCGTGAAACCTGGCATTATCACCGACTAAATCATCCGCGACCCTATTTACACCTTGGACGTCCCAAATGTCGACCATTTTGAACATCCACGTCGATGGCACTACGCTACCGACTGTCCTACACCCCAAAATCTTGGGTGTGACGTTTGATCAGGATCTACATATTGGTGAGCACGCAGCCGCAATTGTTCCGAAAATCCAGAGCCGTAATAAAATCCTCAGATCCCTTCGTGGCAGTACTTGGGGAAAAGACAAAGAAACGCTCATTACCACATACAAAGCAATTGGCCAGCCGTTTGCGTGCTACGGGTCCCCTATGTGGTCGCCAGGCCTAAAAACTACCCACTGGAAGAAGCTACAGGCCTGCCAAACTACTGCGCTCAGAACCGCCACGGGCTGTCTTCTTATGTCCCCAGAACACTATCTACATAATGAGGCGAGAATACTCCCCATCAGGGAGAGAAATGAGATGCTAACCAAACAGTTCCTGTTGAATACACAGAAACTTGCGCTTCCCAAGAGACATCTGATTGATGAGCCAGCACCGCCTAGGGACTTAGGGAGTCATCTCCGTAAGCATTTTGAGGAAATACGGCACCTGAAAACTCAGCCGTATGAAGCAAAAAAACACAAGCAGGTCCTTGGTTAACTCCACAAACAGGCGTCGGACCTTTATGCCGAGAATTGCTCGGTGAATCCAGTACTCGGGGAACAGTACCCAAAACTTGCGGAAGAAGAAAGCATACTCCCCAGGGATCCGCGAGTCACTCTAGCTCAACTTTGTTCTGGATACAGGTTAAACTCTTACATATCCAGGAACAACCCCGACATACAAAATTTATTCCCCGCTTGCAATTTGTCCCCACATGACACCAACCATCTCTTTGTAATGTGGAACCAACGCCTCTAACACCCCTCTCATTATGGTCCACCCCTGTCGAAACAGCAAGTTTCCTTGGACTCCCGTTAGAGGACATTGATGACAATTTGTGATCGGTCGCAGCTAATAGGTGGGCGAGACATTGCTATAACAACAACAACAGTAACACAGCAATCTCCAAACGTATACGCTTGTCACCTGCTTGTGGCGAAAAGTAAAGTCGCTCCCTTACAAACGGTCAGTCTCCCTCGATTAGAACTTTGCCGAACAGTTCTTCTTTCAAAATTAATCAACCAAGTTCAATCTCAGTTAAAACTACCACCTCACGAATTAATGCTATGGACGGATTCTTCAATAGTGCTAGCATGGTTAGAAAAGCCACCCCATATGTGGAAAACATACGTCGCTAACTGCACCTACCAGATCATTCAAAATGTCAACAACGCGATGTGGAGATATGTAGTCAGCAAGGATAACCCAGCGGATCCTGGAACTCGAGGATATCGGCCTCAAGACTTAGTCGACTACCCACTCTAGTGGAACGGACCAGAATGGTTAGCCAAACCCTCTCAGTTCTGGCCAACCACCACTCCTCAACCGACAGCCCCCCTAGAAGAAAAACAAATTGTTGCTCTTCACACCACAGAAAGCATCGATTTGATGGACCGCTTCTCTTCCTAGGATGAGCTCATCCTACAAACGCAACAAATGTATTATGGAGATACGATTTCATCCTTAAAGGCATCGAAACCCATAAGCAAAAAAAGTCCTATACTAAGCCTGAATCCGATGTTAGACAAAAGGGGTTTATTACGTGTAAACGGGCGTCTAAGAAATGCGTCCCTTCCTGACAACAAGCGTTTTCCCATAATAATTCCACAATCCTCAAAATTCTGCAGCCTCTTTCTCGATTTTATCTACTTAAATCTCCTCCATGCAGAAAAACAACTTATGATCAGAATGGTGCAACACGAATATTATATTCCAAAGGTGAAACTAAAAATAAAATCGTTAACTTTTAATTGCAAAATATGTACTGTCTACAAGCAACAGATGAATTCGCAGATAATGGCCCCTCTACCAGCCGAAAGAGTAACTTATACCGTACCCTTCCACACTACAGGAGTAGATTTTAGCGGCCCCTTCTTGGTAAAAACCTACCCATTACGCCGAGCTTCGTACACAAAATCTTATGTTTGTGTGTTCGTATGTTTCTCAACAAAAGCTATTCATCTCGAAGTCTGCTCTGACTTAACCACGGAGGCCTTTTAGAGCCGCCTTTGCTCGTTTCGTCGGCCGCCGTGGCCTCCCTAGTAAAATGATGTCAGATAATGGAAAAACGTTCCTCGGCGCTCAACGAGCACTTCAAAGGGAACTCTCTCTATTTTTAAGGGAAGTTGCCTCCGACATAGCCGAAAAATATGTGACCCAAGGCCTGTCGTGGCAATTTATTCCACCTTATGCTCCTCACATGGGAGGCCTTTTGGAAGCCGCAGTTAAAAGTTTCAAAATTCATTTCAATAAAGTTGCGGGAAACCATAAATTCTCGTTCGAAGAGTTAACGACACTTTTCGTCCGTATTGAAGCGGTCTTCAATTCTAGACCCCTATCACCAGTGTCTGAAGACCCCAATGATTTACTCGCTCTAACTCCCGGACACTTTTTGCGTGGTGCCCCCCTGTTATCTCTCCCATAACTCAACGCCGGCAACCTTAGCCTCCTTCATAAATAGCAAAAACTGAAAGTTCTCCACCACCAGTTTAGCAATCGCTGGAAAACCGAATATTTAAAAGAGTTGCATAAACGGCAAAAATGGAAAACCCTACAACCCAGCATCAGAGTAGGAGACTTAGTCGTGGTCAAGGACGATCTCCTTGCACCTAATGAGTGGCGTCTTGGTCGAATTTCAAATCTCCATCTCGGATCCGATAATAATGTAAACGGCACAATTACTCGCAACATCACTAAATTGTGCTTATTACCCAGCTCATAGTTCCCTTGCTCAACCTCCGTCTCTCTTTCTCTATCCCCCTAATCACTCCTACCCAATCACATCGCTAATTTGTTGTTTTAATGGTCTCTTTACAGATATCAATATGGATTTTGGAAAATGCAGAATTTGTTGCCAACCCCATTCCTTGCGTAATTGCCACGCCTTCTTGGCCATGATACCAGCAGCACCAACGGCACATCCATAAACTGGTCAAAAGGGCCGCCGTTACTTTGGAGAAACTCCAAGGGTCCTCGATGCAGTGTAGTGTCAAATTGGGTCACTGCATTTAAATCTGGCAACTCCCCCTCTAATAAATAAAAAGATGCAATGCTCATATTAATACTTGGCATCACTTAAAATGTTAGAGTCGAATGACGCGGAGATTCAACCCCATTGGTTGAATCTCCCGTTACTCGAATCTATTACGCCATCGCATCATACGATTTTCCCGTTATGTACTTTTGCATACCGGCAAAGCTGCTTTTGAAGCGTCAGCAGTTTTTCAGTATTGAGTGGAGTTTGAAGTAAACCGGCCGACGCGCAAATTAGAAAGAAACGAAAAAGTGAAACTAAATTTGTAATTGGTACAAATCAGGAGGACCAAAAATAAATTGTTAGAATAAAAACCAAAAGACACTAATCGTACGAAAAAACTTAAAAGTGAACCTAAATAAAAAGAAACTAAAGTTAAAAATTAAAAATAGTTTTTATTGTGCGTTTGTGTGGGCGTGCGTTGGGCTAATTGCCAAAAACGAGTGGCATCGGTATGCCACTTTATATGGCGACCGTGAGCAAAAGAGGCAAATTTATATAAAAATTACAACAAACATATTTTCTGAACGTTTTTTTTTAATAAATACTTGGTCAAAACTTTGAAGGCCAAAAATCGAATTTGTCTAAAAAGATAATCGATTTAATCAATCTTTTTTTAAGAAATGGATCGAAACCCTAGAGCAGATGCCATCAAACCGGAAAATGCACGAGAGGAATTGGAACGATTAGTCGGGTGCCACGTACTAATTTACTACTTACGGTTAAAACATTTTCATACATTTTGCGGCTTACAACAACATTTGTTATAAAGCCGACGCGTTCGCATTATGAATTGCGTGAAAAATTACAATTACAAAAAATTTTGCAAAATCGACGCTATTGTTATATTATGGGTGCATCAAACTACGCCCATTATAAATAATTTAGCCTGCGAAAAATATGAATCAAATAAAATACATCATGTGGAATGCAAATTAAATGTTGAAATATCATCGCACTGTGAACAGCGTGGACAACAGCGTTAGCTATGTTAGAATTAGAAACAGGTATGGGTGAAGATAACAATTGGGAGATGAACCACGAATAATTTGAGACCAGACCTATCACCGACCAAATTTTTAACCAGCACGCAGCACATCTCATACCAACACAACTGGCGACGTGAATGTAAAGTATGTATTCTATTTTAAAAACATATCTTATTTTAATCGTAAGCGAAAAAAAATTTTGCTAAAATAAAGATTTTTTTATATACATATTTTTCGCATGCTTTTCAAAGCGATAAACTTTCCTATTTGTACATTTACCCTCAATACAAAATGCTTTTGGAAAAAATCAAAATATATTAAAAATTTAATATTGAATTTCTCGTTCTCTTGAAAATTTTTTTTTGCTAAAATAAAGCTTTTTCTACAGTTTTATGCAAATATTTCTCTAATGCTTTTTTAAATAATGCATTTTTGTAGTTAATTCAATTATTGCCATTTCCAAGTTTTAGAAGTTTCCGTCAGAAAAAGTTGGAAAATAGTTTTAGTAATTTTTGTAAACATTTACAATATACATTGCACAGATTAAATACTTATAAACATTTAAATTACATTTAAATTTAAATGTATCAAAATTGAATTTACTGAATTTATCATATATCACAGAGAGTTTCCTTGGTCTCTTTTAACATTTTGAGAAATTACTACTGAAATGTAACATATTTTGTGAAAAAAAATATATATATATATATTAATTAAAATACATTAGGCAGTTCAGAGTTTTGTACATTTACTTCGGGTTTGATATTGCGTTTTTGCCATGATGTTGCTAATGCATAGCCACATAAATTTTTCGCGTTTTGGTGTAACAATACTACACCAGTTTGTAAATTCAATGACCATTTGCACAAAATCCTGAGCTCCCCTCTGAATGCCATAAAATGAAATTTTTGCCTTCGTATATGTACATAAACCACATGAATTTAATATGGAAAAAATTAAAATATTTTCATCAACCACAACTTAAACAAAGCGTTTCGTTTGCTGTAGATATTATATATATACATGTTCTCGTGAAACGGTTTGGAAATTTTATTAATAGCGGTGCGTCCGCAATATAATAGAAGATTTTTTTGATAGAAAGCGGAGAGTCCGTGATACAATATACGTCATACTTTCAATATAAAGCGATGTGGTCTAAACATCGCCGTATATTCGGAAAAATTTTGGGTAGGCTTGTGAAAACAAGTGAGGTTTTTTATATTTTTTTCCAATAGTCCGAAAAAAAATATACCAGCCTGTTTCGGTTTTTCACAAAATAAAAGAAAACCGGAACACGCTTGCCTATTTCCTTTTGCAAAGCCCATTCTGGGGGGCGAGAAACCACAGACCAAGTGTCCTTTTCAGGACAGCCTGTCTTTTGGTTAGCTAGCGGGGCTAACCTAGTGGGGGACAGTCGGTAAGTCCGACTAAGTTCGGCACGGAAGGGGGTAGGCATTTCTCTAGCCTATAATTTAGAGAAAATCCGCCGACCGGATGTTCCTTTGTTTTCAAAAAAAAAAAAAAAAACTAATTATATAATTTTCTTAACCAGACTTACCATTTTATAAAATTTATACCAAACGCGACAAATATTAACCGGATTTTCAAATAATACTCGGATTTACAAAATATTTACCTGATTTACAAAATTTTTTCTTTTAAAATAATTTTCAATAAAATTATCCTGTTTCAAACACATGTCCGATTCTGAGGGCAATTCCAGCGATAAATCAAGCTCTAAAGGAAGGTGTTCACTAGCTCGTCAAGAAGCTTTTTTAGGATTTAATGACTCAGATATCGCAGAAAATAATAATTCAAATTTTCAGTCAGTAACTAATATTATAAACACTCAGCCTTCAGCAAATTCGTCTAATAATTCAGACAACCTACTAACTAGCACTTCCAATTTTCAGTCAGGAGCTGGCTTTTCCAATTCTCACTCTACTTCAAATTCTTCTACTTTGCCTCCAACAAATAATTCTTCAGATTTACAATCAAATAACAATATTTCAATCATGGCAACCTCAGAACAGAAAAAGGTGTTAATTACCAGTTGCGCCTCAATTATTAGGGACAACTACAGCGGCGATCCACTGGCATTAGAATCTTTTATCGACAAAATAAAATTAATTGAAGTCTTCTCAGATGAAAATTTAAATAGCACTTTTATTGCATTTTTGAAATCCAAACTTGAGGGAAAAGCACGCGAAGCACTACTAACCGTAATAAATTCAGTCGATGACATAAAGATTGCCTTGAGAAATAGAATAAAACCCGACAACTCGAAAGTTTTTTCTGGTAAAATCGCGTCTTT
Organism: Eurosta solidaginis; assembly: GCF_040869045.1. Lineage (NCBI taxonomy): Eukaryota > Metazoa > Arthropoda > Insecta > Diptera > Tephritidae > Eurosta > Eurosta solidaginis. Next base: position 83,624,977 of record NC_090324.1, on the reverse strand, counting down.
ACACGTCATCAATAATAACTACTCAGACTTTGCTAAGCGCGTTGAAGAACTATCCGACGCATTGGAACGTTCTTTGATTATTGAAGGTATGACACAAGCCAAGGCACATGAAATGGCCGTAGAGCAAACAGTGAATCTGTGCAGGTTGAACACTCGTTCAGAATTGGTCAAATCCATCCTGGCTTCAACTACCTTCAGTGATTCAAAAGACGTAGTTGATTGTTGAACGTAATAATGAAGTTAAAGAAAGACAAGTACTAGCATTCCATACTCGTGGTAGTTGGAAAAGTAGCTTTCGACGAAATTATAGAGGTAATAATTTCAATAGTAGGTACAACAATCCAAATGCAAGATTCAACAATAACAATAGAAATAACTACAACAATAATAATTACGGGTACAATAATTCTAATAGAGGTAATAATGACAGATATAGCACTAATAGAAACAATCAGCCTAGTAGTAGTAACAATAATGCTAATAATAATAAAAGACGTTCAAATTCGCGAAGTAATGCCAATGTACGCGCTTTAAACGTGAACGACCCTCAGGAGCGAACACTGGGGGATCGAGATCACGATTTAGACAATTAAACGAATCTTCTTCAAAAATATTAAAATCCATCTACTGCTTGAACCTTAATTATTCAGATTTTATTGAACTTCAATGTAGCGATTCCTACAAACCATGTACTTTTCTAGTAGATTCTCAAGCAGATATTTCTTTAATCAAAATTTCAAGTTTATCTCAAAATTGTTACTTTAATAGTAACGAAATAACCAACATAACAGGCGTAACACCTGAAACAATTTCAACTTTAGGAACCTTAAAAACCAACTTAATTGCATATAAATTTTTAATACCGCATACTTTACTTGTAGTTAACGACGATTTCAATATACCTTCAGACGGAATACTCGGCAAAGACTTTTTAAAATTAAATAAATTCATTATTAATTATGCAAGCGATAGCACAACTATTGACACCGGATTAGATAACGCAAATATACCAATTTAACACGGCACAAGTACCGATTCTTTAGTTATTCCTCCGAGATGTGAAGTTTACCGGTTATTTAAATTACCAAAATGCGATAATCATGTTTTTGTAGACTCGCAAGAAATCTGTAGTGGTGTTTTTACGGCAAAGTGCATTGTTGACACAAATAATCCAGTTCTAAAAATTTTAAATATTACTGACAAAGTAAAACATGTCAACAATTGCAATATCGTAACGGAAGATAGCACCAACTACAATGTCTACAAAATCAATGAAACTTCAAAAGATCAAAAACGCTTAGAGGAATTAACGAAAATTTTGAAAAATCAAATGCCGGGTTATGCTCAAAAACAATAACTAGATTTATGCTTAAAATATGCCGATGTATTCGCTTTAAAAACTGATCGTATGACTTTAAATAATTTTTACGAACAAAAGCTACGTTTAACTGATAAAAATCCAGTCTATATAAAAAATTATCGTTTACCATATACACAACGTGAAGAAATTAATAAACAAGTCGAAAATTTATTGCTTTTTTGGCGTTTGCGGGCTTTGCGTATTGATTTTCATCGTTTAATTGTTTCTACTCAATCACTTGATACGAAGCTATTCTGCTTTTTGTGTATAATTATTTAATTTTTCCTAATTACAAACAATATAACAAACAACAGCAATATCACAAACAACAAATTTATCGAAGATGCCCGATACTAGAGCTTCCCGCCAAGTGGTATTTACTCCCAACAAAAATGCGAGTGCAGTCGGCAGATCTGGTTTAAAAGAGAGCTCGTTACCTTCATCTTGGATTGAGCTTATTGAAGACAAATTGGAGATGCAGAGAACGGCCATCATTGAAGAGATTGCAGATCGTCTGAAAAGTTCTGAAGAGCGGCTTATGGCTGAAATGTCAAACCTAAAGAAGGTGCTGAGCAAAATGGAGGAAAGAGTGGTTAAAGCAGAAGCTCAGGTTGAATGCAATGAACAACTGCGAAAGAAAATTGTGCTACTAAAAAAAGAGTTAAATGAATGCCAAAACAAATCTGTTTCCAGTGACATAATAATTAATGGCCTCCCCGTCAGTGATGGTGAAAGCATTAAAGGCACTGTTAACAAAATGTGCCAATCATTGAAGGTGCCAGCATTGCCTATTTCCTCGGCGTTTCGTGTGCCTAACAAAAACAACAGCAACACCTGCATCTGTCATTGTACGACTGAGCTCTTCTGATGATCGATCTACACTCTTTAAAGCAGTGGCCCGTTTTTGCAAAGAGAATAAGCGTCCACTAATGCATCGTGATGTAGGAATAAATTCGGACGGGAAAATACACATACATGAGTGCCTAACCAAAAACAATCGTGAGCTAATCCATTTTTCAATGCAGTTGAGAAGAGAGAAAAAGCTCGTTGCTGCTTTCTCAGTTCGTGGATATGTGTATGTTCGTGTACGTCCAAATTGTAAAGCTTTCAAGGTGACTGATATCGAGAGTATTGAGCGTGTTGTTGCTGCAGACACCTGATTATGTATGATTAATGTTAAGTGTATCTAATATTATATATTCTCTTTATTTTTTCTCTAATCTTCTTTTTCAAACAATCTACTGTCCCCCTACACTCTCATCCTATCACATGTTTAATTGTTGTCACCACCGTTTTTTTCTCTATTTTTCAATCATGTGTTTAATTGTCTGTCTTTCTTTATTTTGTCATTCCTCCATTGTTTTTGCCTTGGTCTCTTGTACATACATGCGTGTTGCTTGCCTGCTTTTGGTTCGTTCTGTTTTGGTTCAGCTTTATGTGTATGGGGTCATTCCATAGATCTTGCCCTGGCGCTAATGAAAATGAAAGAATTTTGATTGATATTTTTTGTAAGCAAAATCATGGCTTCAATGCAGTACATTTTAATGCTCGTAGCCTTAGCCATGACAAACTCGATTTTGTTAGGTATGTTTTTGAGGATTCTGCGGTGAATGTGATTTGTGTCTCTGACACATGGTTCTGCAGTGAGATTCCTGATCTCAACTTTTCGATTAATGGGTATAATCTATTTCGGAATGATCGTAGGTACAAAAAAGGAGGGGGAGTTGCAGTGTACTGTAAAAAAACACTCAAATCTAGACTACTAAAAACTTCTAATTCCTGTGATGCTGAATATATTTTCACTGAACTGTCAGATGGAGTAAATAAAATTATGGTAATATGTCTTTACAACCAAAAAAAACTTTTTCATTAGAATCATTTTTTGTTGATTTGTCCGAATTTGTAATTGATTATGAACGTATTTTGATTTGTGGTGATTTTAGTGTGAACCTACTTGTTAATGATTCCTACAGTAGTAAACTACTTGACCAGCTTGCAACAGCAGGTCTATGTGTTGTCAATAGTGCTAACCCGACGAGATTTGATAATAATTCTGTACCCAGTCTTCTTGATTATTTTGTAACTTGTGATCCCTGGCACGTCCTAAAATTTGAGCAAATATGCTTTGTTTCTGACCATGATTTGATTTTCTGTACTATAGATGTTGAAATGAACCGTTCTGATTTAGATTGTACATTTGTGTATCGTGATTTTAAATCGTTGAATGTTAATGCGTTGTACTCCGATATATGTGGTGTTGATTGGACTGACTGTTGGTTTCTTGACACGGTTGATACCAAGTTAGATTTTCTTAATAATAACTTGACCAGATTGTTTAATGTGCATGTGGTTATTCGTTATGCAAGTGTTATTAACAGTTCGTGTCCCTGGTACAATTCGAGAGTTCGATCGGCTATTAAGAAACGTCAAAAATATTATGGTAAGTGGCGTAAAAATAGGACTGATATTTCCTGGTGTCGATACAAAGAAGTGCGAAATGAAACAACAGCTATTATCAGGCAGGCAAAGTGTAGGTACAGTAAATCAAAGCTAGATCCCTCACTTCCTTCAAAGGAGTTGTGGAGAAACTTAAAAAGGTTTAAAATACATGGAAAGGATACTACTAAGTGTGAAATAGATGTGGATGAACTAAATGCCTTTTTTGTTAGCACTAACAATGACGTCAATGCTCCAGCCCTGCTAAAAGATTACTCCTCCTATGTCGGCCCTGATAACAAATTTCAATTTGATACAATTGGCGAGGTTGATGTTTTGAAGGCTTTATTAAGTATAAAATCGAATGCTTTGGGGGAGGATGGAATCTCTCTAAGATTTATTAAGATCGTAATGGAGTTTATACTAGGTCCGCTTACTCACATCATAAATTTCTGCTTCACCCCTTCATGTTTTCCCACGATGTGGAAGAAAGCAATTATTCTTCCTATTGCAAAAAAAACTAATGCTACGTGTGCAGGTGATTATAGGCCTATCAGCATACTGCCTACATTTTCGAACGTATGTGAAAATTTAATGGCAGCACAAATTTCTTACTTTATCCAGCAAAATAAATTACTCAGTCCGTTGCAATCTGGCTTCAGACCAAAGCACAGCTGCTCTACAGCAATGGTTAAAGCATTGGATGACATAAGAACTAGTTTTGATACTGGCGACCTACCACTTCTTTGTTTACTAGATTTCTCCAAAGCATTTGATTCTGTGAATCTTGAGCTGCTATGTACGAAGCTGAAGTATTACTTCGGATTTGAGGATAGCTCAGTCAAGCTTATTGCCAGTTATCTTAAGGATAGAACGCAGAAAGTTAAATCAGGAAATTCTTTGTCGCAGTCTAAACCTGTGTATGCTGGCGTACCGCAAGGGTCGGTCCTTGGTCCACTTCTGTTTAGTCTATTTGTGAATGATATTTTTGATGTGTGCCAGTATGTCAATATTCATGCATATGCCGATGATATGCAGTTACATTTGTCAAGTCGTATCGGTCTTGTTGAAGATTTATGTTTCAAAATTAATAATGATCTGTCTGCAATCTCTCTTTGGGCTAGTGAAAATTCGTTGTGTTTGAATGCATCCAAGTCTTATGTCTTGCCTATATTTCATAGTGTTGTATATAATATTGACCTTCCTGCGTTGTATATTGGAACTAGTCCACTTAAATTTGTTGACAGAGTAAAAAGTCTAGGTTGTATTGTGAACTGTAAACTTACTTGTAGTGACCATGTCAACAGGGTAGTTACCAATATTTATGCGATATTACGGAAGTTAAGAGTCTCGGCCCCATTCACACCCGTTGAAACCAGGCGAAAGCTTGTGCTGCAGTTAATTATGCCACTTATAACGTACGCCGATACAGTATATAGTAAGATGGACTCAGTGTCATACAACAAAGTTGCTGTAGCGTTTAACAATGCTACGAGATACGTTTACGGGATTGGTAGATATGATAACATATGTGCCTGTCGAACGAAAATTTTTGGGTGCAGCCTTGAATATTATCTAGTCGCCAGGAATTGTATCTTTATATACAAATTATTATTGTGGAAGACACCAAATTACTTATTCGAAAGGTTGAGACCAGTGAGATCACTGAGACATCAGAGTCTGGTCGTACCATCGCACAATTACTTAACTTCATCTAGACTATTTTTCATTAGCGCGGTTAAATTATGGAATTCAATCCCAGATAATGTGAAGGCTGGACTAAATAGATTCAACTACAAGGATGTAATACTCAAGTACTTCAAAGCTGTATGAAAACAATGCAAAAACATTGTAAGGGTGTTTAAGATACCTGCTTCTGTTTTCTTTCCCCTTTTCCCACTTTGATCTTGACTATCTTTTCTTTCGTTAAGGTTAGATGTATTCTAAATTTGTTATTTAGATTTAAGTTAGAATATACATATTTACACTGTTTTATGTTTAATAACCTAGTTGAACTACTTCTAAAAGACTATATCTGGTCTTACTCTGTACTACGTTGGTAAATAAATAAATAAATATAAATAAATCTAAATATAAATGATTTAATAGAACCCAGCTTTTCTAATTATAACAGTCCTTTAATTTTGGTGCCGAAAAAAGATCCTTCAGGCCAAAAGTCTTATCGTATGTGCGTTGATTTCAGAGCAGCAACAAAAAGCTTATCGCAGACAAATTTCCGTTGGCACGCGTAGACGACATACTCGACAATCTTGGCAGAGCCAAATATTTTTCGACTTTAGATCTTTTTTCTGGTTTTCACCAAATACCACTTCATGTCAATTCTAGAGACGTTACATCTTTCAGTACAGATCGAGGAGATTTTCGTTGGAAAGTTTTACCTTTCGGTTTAAATATAGCACCAAACTCTTTTTCACGTATAATGTAATTAGCATTTTCAGGCATTTCGCCAAATGAAGCTTTTATGTACATTGACGATGTTATCGTCATCGGTTGTAGCGAGACACATCACCTCAAAAATTTAAAAAAAGTTTTCAATACTTGTAGAAAATTCAATTTAAAGTTAAATCCCAACAAATGCAATTTCCTTCGTTCTGAAGTAACTTTTTTAGGCCATAAATGCACCACAAAAATAGACGCAATTAAAAAATACAATAAGCCTAAAGACAAAGACGCTGTTTGCAAATTATTATAGGCGTTTTATACCTAACGGAAAAAAGTTGAATTTGTTTGGGATGATGCTTGCGAAAATGCTTTCGAAAAATTAAGATTATCATTAATGTCTTCTCAATTATTACAATACCCTGATTTTTCAAAGGAATTTATTATCACTGTAGATGCACCTAAGAGTGGTTGTGGCGCTATATTAAGCCAAAAGCATGGAGATAATGATTTACCGATTTGCTTTGCATCAAAATCTTTCAATAAAGCCGAACAGAAAAAGGCAATCATAGAATTAGAACTTTTAGCAATACATTTTGCTATAAAACATTTTCGCCCATATGTTTACGGTACACATTTCACGGTAAAATCAGACCATAGATCATTAGTTTATCTATTTAATACGAAAGATCCTTCCTCGAAACTCTCTAGAATCAGATTAGATTTATCAGAATACAATTTTACAATTGAATATATTAAAGGAAAATCGAATGTTGTGGCTGATGCTCTTTCGCGTATAAGTATAGACGAGATTAAAGATTCGACAAAACACGTTTTAGCCGTTAAAACGCGATCACAAACTAAACAACAAGAATTACAAAATGAAAAAATAAGTTTAAATGATACGACTTCTAACGATAATAAAGTACAAGTTTATGATAAATTTTCATACGATTTTTCAAAAAAGATACCGCGAGTAAAATCAACAATACAATATAATAAACATAAGGAGATCTCCAATTTACAAATTTATGCGCATTTAAAACATAAAAAATATAATTTACTTAATATCGTGACTGTTAACGAAATAACGAATTTGGATGAGTTACTTTTGAGGCTGGAAAAAGCAGCCGACAATCACAATATTAAAAAATTAGAATGGCCAAAAAATGATATATTTTTCAATAATTTTACAATTACAAATTTTAAAATCCGCGGAAATAAATTTTAAAATCATTACAAATAATATTGACGGACCCTGTAGAGACCGTAACAGACAATGAACAGAAACAAAAACATATGACAATTTATCACGAAGATCCAGTGTTAGGAGGTCATTGCGGAACAAAAAGGTTATATGCCAAATTAAGAACTAAATATTACTGGAAAAACATGACACGTGATATAGCGAAATTTTTTAAAAATTGCAATAAATGTCTTTTAAATAAAGTGAGACCAAAAACAAAAGAATATCTTGTCCTTACTCCAACACCCTGTAAACCATTTGACATAGTGATTATCGACACAATAGGTCCACTTCCAGAATCAAACTATGGTAACAAGTTCGCTGTTACTATGATCTGTGACTTTTCTAAGTACCTGGTAACAGTAGCTGTACCAGATAAATCAGCAAAAACTATCGCATGTGCTATTTTTGAAACCTTTATATTAACATATGGTACAATGAAAGCCATTAGATCCGATTTAGGGACGGAATACAAAAAGAATTATTCTCGGAATTAACAAAACTTTTAAAAATTAATCATGATTTCTCAACAGCTTATCACCACGAAACTGTTGGTACTGTTGAAAGAAACCATAGAGTCTTTAACGAATATTTACGTGCATATCTAGATGAAACGTATTCAGATTGGGATACGTATTTGAAGTATTTTACATTTTTACATAATACTACAAGTAGTTCGGTTTTCGATATTAAATTTACTCCGTTCGAATTAATATTTGGCAGGAAGTCTACATTGCCACATGAATTACAAAAGGAACAAATCGATCCGATATATAATGTAGAAAATTATACAAAAGAGCTAAAATATAGAATGCAAAAATCTCATAAAATGGCAACAAATTTGATTAATAAACATAAAATTAGAAATAAAGAATTATACGATAAAACGGCAAAGCCTTTAGAAATTAAAATTAATGATAGGGTTTTAGTAGAAACAGAACCGAGAAATAAACATAGAAATATATATCAAGGTCCCTACATAATAAAGAATATCGACGGACCAAATGTAACAATTTACGATGAAATTAATAAAATTGAAAAAACTGTACACAAAAATCGTATACAAAATATTAATTGTATTGATAGCCGAAAATAATCTTTAAATATAAACCTACTTTAAGAACATGCCAATGAAGGCCAAACTAAACAAACAATTAATGTTAATTTCTAATACGGCCTAATGTACAAAATTTAGATGTTAAATTGAAATACTTAATAAATATATATATTTTATAAAATAAAAAAAAAAATATTTTACTCAATTTAATAATAAGCATACATTTTAAAAAATAGTAACGGCTTACTTCAAACTAAAAACATTATTTTTTTACATATTTCATTTTCTTATAAATTTAAATCTTAATCCTAGTAAAGCCTAAAGAAGAATGTGGCAAGACTGATCACCTTGCCGAATTCTTCTTTTCTAAAGGGGGAAGATGTAGTGTCAAATTGGGTCACTGCGTTTAAATCTAGCAACTCCCCCTCTAATAAATAAAAAGATGCAATGCTCATATTAACACTTGGCATCACTTAAAATGTTAGAGTCGAATGACGCGGAGACTCAACCCCATTGGTTGAATCTCCCGTTACTCGAATCTATTACGCCATCGCATCATACGATTTTCCCGTTATGCACTTTTGCATACCGGCAAAGCTGCTTCTGAAGCGTCAGCAGTTTTTCAGTATTGAGTGGAGTTTGAAGTAAACCGGCCGACGCGCAAATTAGAAAGAAACGAAAAAGTGAAACTAAATTTGTAATTGGTACAAATAAGGAGGACCAAAAATAAATTGTTAGAATAAAAACCTAAAGACATTAGTCGTACGAAAAAACTTAAAATTGAACCTAAATAAAAAGAAACTAAAGTTAAAAATTAAAAATGGTTTTTATTGTGCGTTTGTGTGGGCGTGCGTTGGGCTAATTGCCAAAAACGAGTGGCATCGGTATGCCACTTTACAGCAGCAACTCCGCAGGCCGGCCGCCATGTTGAAGACATGGATTCCAATCTAATCGAGTTGTTTGATTAGAAAAAACCTAAACACGAAAAATTAAAAATATATTGCAATCGCCTACATACCCTAAAAATACTTACCTTTGCTTTTATATTTACTTACTTGCCATATTGTCTTTAATTCCCCTATAAATTAAACCTAAAGAAAACTACATACCAATATGTACATATAAATTACTCTCTTAAAGATGTTAACAATACTGACCGTTAGGATAACTTAAATTCCAATAAATCCGCAGCTTGGTAGGCTGTAACAAGCTGCGGCTTATTGAGTTCCGAAATTATTCTCAGCTACACACAAGCATCTTGATCCGTCTGTATATATTTCCAAAATATTTAAAATTTACTCTAATGGTCAAAGTTAGTTCTAGTTCAACTAAAATTTATAAAGGTGTAGTGCGATCGCAATAAATGTTGAAAATTTGTAATCTAACTTTTTATAGATACACTAGCAGACCCGGCAGACGTTGTTCCGCCCTAAATAGCACTCACCAACAGTTTTATTTTGATATCCATATTGTATAAACACATTCTAGGGGTACCCGGGTCCACGTTTTGGGCTATATCTCGAGACCCTAGCCTCCCAGTTGTATGAAAATTATCCTGTACTATAGCACTCATCAACGGCTTTCATTTAATATCCATATTGTATAAAAACATTCTAGGGTACCCGGGTCCACGTTTTGGGCTATATCTCGAGACCCAAGCCTCCCAGTTGTATGAAAATTATCCTGTACTATAGCACTCATCAACAGCTTTCATTTGATATCCATATTGTATAAACACATTCTAGGGGTACCCGGGTCCACGTTTTGGGCTATATCTCGAGACCCTAGCCTCCCAGTTATATGAAAATGATCCTGTACTATAGCGCTCATCAACAGCTTTCATTTGATATCCATATTGTATAAACACATTATAGGGGTACTCGGGTCCACGTTTTGGGCTATGCCTCGAGACCCTAGCCTCCCAGTGGTATGAAAATTATCCTGTACTATAGCACTCATCAACAGCTTTCATTTGATATCCATATTGTACAAACACATTCTAGGGGTACCCGGGTCCACGTTTTGTTCTCAAGACGCTAGGCACGTAGCGAAAAAAAAGGTAGAAGTTGGCCGATTCTCAGACCTACCCAATATGCGCACAAAAATTCATGAGAATCGGTTCAGCAGTTTCGGAGGAGTTAAGCCTCTAACACCGTGACAGAAGAATTATATATATTAGATATAATTTGTGAAAATTCGTAATCTAACTTTTTATAGATACATATATACCTAAGAAAGGGCGAAAGAAAGTGAATAAACGTTAATTGAATTATTATATATTTAAAAAGAAGAGGTGCGGTGTTATCATTTCCTAAAAGGTGTAAATAAATTGATAAAATATTTATGGAAAAAGTAATTGAAAAGGATCTTGGCACATCAGTTTTAATCGAAGGAAAAATATTCATAAAAGCAATCTAAGATGATAAGAAACATATTAAATTTTTTAGTAAAATTTCATATTAGTTTTGATCGTAATATCAATTTTGAATATTTACATGTATTTAATTATGTTGTTTAATAGATTCTTGTTGTTAAATTGGGAATTTTAAGATATTATATTTTATGATATTTCAAATGATGTAGTCATATAATAGAATTAATCCTATTAACTCAAACGAGGACGTTTCATATTGTGACGAATATTAGGATCAATAATTGATCTCACATCTCTAAGGTTATTAAATAAAGGCATAATAACATTAAAGCAAGCTACATAAAGATATTAATCATCATTTACCCACATATATACAAGGCAACAGAGAGATACGCACCATCAGCCGAAGTAGTGCTTATATATAGACACGCATATGTCTATGCGAGAGGCTGTAAACTACAAATACATGTACATTAGGGGGGGTCGATTTAAAAATCGCTCATTGCTCTGTGAAAATCGTATTCTAGGGATCACAATAAGAAACTTTGCCGAAGGAACCATACCTCTAAACCGAATTCTGATGTCCTCCGCCCCCCCCCCCCCCCCCCTCCCTTTGGGGGAAATTTCAATTCTACCTGCTGTGTCTTATGGTGGCTTAAAAAAAACAACACAAGCAATTTTACGATCTGCAATTGTGTCACAGTGATACCTTCATTTTTTAAAGCGGTTGAATAAAAAACCACACAACTATGTTTACGACATGCAAATGCATCACAGTGATGCCTTGGTTTTAAAAGGGGGTTGTAAAAACGCTAATTTCTAATAATTTTTTTTATTTCTTTTCTATTACTAAGTTAAATTCATTTTTTCATTTACATATGTTCTGACTAAATAAATTTCTAAAGAGAAAAATAAACTCCAAAAAGAAAAAACATAGGCATTCAAAGTGGGTATGGTATGGTTTCTTATTTTGATCCCTAGAATATGATTTTCACCGAGCAATGGGCGATTTTTTTGCCTCCCCACAAATCGATCCGGCCTAATGTACATATATGGCTGGTAACTATGAAGTTCGCGAAGTTACTAGACCTTAGGAGAAATAAGTGGACGAGGCAAAAAAAAAAATTAAATAACAGTAAGGCGCGATAACCTCCGAAGAGATTTTAGGCCGAGCTTCTCTTCCAATTTGCGTCGTGCTCCTCTTGATTTTTTCCCTACAAATTGGCCGGACGGGACCTACATGTTTTATGCCGACTCCGACCGGCATCTGCAAGGCAGATGAGTTTTCACTGAGAGCTTTTCATGGCAGAAATACACTCGGTGCGCTTGCCAAACATTGCCGAGGGGCGACCCCCGCTTAGAAAAATGTTCTTCTAATTGAAAAACCTTATTTCTAAAATTTTTATGTTGCTTTGCCCAAGATGTGAACCGGTGTGGTAGGCGGAGCACGCTACCATCACACCACGGTGGCCGCCAGGACGAGGAAACAGACAGTATAAAAGCAGCGAAAGCTGAGTAGTCAGTAAGCAGTTTGATTTAAGCACGCTATTGGTTGCGAACTATAAGTGTTATTGTGAAGTACTTTCAAAGTAGTCTAATAAAGACCATTTTGCATTATTGAACATTGGAGTTATTTATTCAACAATTTAGCGATACGAACGTTAGCAGAAGGTGTAAAATAAGAGGATTTGCGGTAAATTCGTTACAATTGGTGTCAGAAGAGGAATTGTTGAATAAATTCCGAAGACTTCGAATACAACTTGGACATGCCAAAGTTAAGTGAATTTAAGATCCAGCAATTGAAGAAGGATTTGGAGAGCCGTGGACTGAATACAACCGGCATTAAACTAGAACTTCAGAAACGACTACGACAGGCAATGGAATTAGAAGGAATTGACGTGGAAGAGTATGACTTTCATCTTGATGGTGAGGAAACAACAAAAATGGAAGAAACACCGCAGACAGTTACGAGCACAGACTTGAACATGATATTGGCTGCTATATCTGCACAAACATCGACAGTAACATCAATTTTGTCGCAAATATCATCCCAACTGGAGGCACAGGAGGCACGCATTTCAGAAATGTCGTCACAAATGTCATCTCAACTGGAATCACAGGAGACACGCATTACATCCGAGATGGAATCTCAACTGGAAGAACAGAAAACATATATGGCATCTCAACTGGAAGAGCAAAAGGCATATATGACATCTCAGTTGGCTGAGCAGGTGAAAGCACAGGAGGTCCGCATATCCTCGCAGCTGGAGGCACAGGAGATAAGGGTAACATCGAAGCTGGAGGCCCAGGATACAAAAATTTTACAGTTTGAGGAAAAAATCGAGGCCGAGGTGAATGCTTTGAATCGCCCAGCAGTTTCAACGAGTAATCCAAAGGTAAAAACTCCATCTTTTGACGGTTCTGTTCCTTTCCAGGCCTTCAAGCTACAGTTTGAGAAGACCGCAGCAGTGAACAACTGGAATGCGGAAGATAAAGTTGCTGCACTGTTCGTAGCATTGAAGGGGCCAGCAGCCGAAATCCTACAGACGATTCCCGAAGGAGAGCGGAACAATCACGATGCGAACGCACCCGTGGAATACACTGAAAGGGTAAAAATCCAGAGCTTCATAAATGGCATACGAGATGTGGAAACGAAGAGGGCTACATATGCAAACCCAAAGCCAACATTCGCAGAAACGCTTTCACAAGCTCTGATTCAGTAAACAGCGTCGCTTCTGTGTAAGCCAGTTTTCAAAGCACGCCGTGTGGAGGTAGAAAGGCCAGAGTGGGTAGACGCAATATTGGAGGCGCTGAAAGCATCGCAAAAGCGGAGTGAAAGAGTTATCAAATGCGGGAAGCCCGGCCACATTGCACGTCATTGCGATCTTGGTCCTGGTAGTTGCAACTTGGGTGGCCGTAAACGCAAACCTGGAGGAGATGAACAAGAGCATGCCAGATGTAAAACTCGTGAGCTAGCTCCAGCTATTGAATGTGCTGTGATATCTGTGTCGCAAATTGGAAGGAAATCAAGCAGTCTTTCCGTTAGAGGGAATGTGGATTGCAAGGAGCGTGTACTGACTGTAGATACGGGCGCATCTCATTCCTTGATTCGATCTGATTTAGTCACCAGGAAAGTAAAACCGTTATCTGGAGCAAGGTTGCGTACGGTCACAGGCGAGTATAACCAAGTCCAGGGAGAAGTGATATGAGAATCTCTAATTGGGAAGGTCATGGTTCTACACAAATTCGTTGTGGCGGAGATCATTGATGAAGTCATGTTGGGAGTGGACTTCTTAGTTGACCATGACATCAGGATCGATATGCCAAGAAAGATTATGCGCTATGAGAACCAGGATGTACCACTTAACTTCAGTTTGGAAGAAGAGTTCAGCAGTAATCGAGTGGTGGTGAAAGAGATTCGACAAAAACCGCAGAAGTCAAAGGCAGCAGATCGAGCAAGGGTTGAGGGAATGAATGGGCTAAACAAATCAAAACCGAAAGTACCTGTGAGAGAAACACTGGCATTGAAAAGCCCTAACGGACGTACTAAAACGAGGGAAAGAATTTTGCAGAAAGTATGCAAGGGTGGTTTCAAGTCAGGGCACACTACTGTTGTGAAGCGTCGGAACGATACTGATTATGCAAAGCAAATCCGTCCAGCGCAAGCTCTACGTAGTACTTCATTAGCCAAACAACAGAGCGTGAAGGAACGAACCAGGGTATTGAGTAGTTCGATGAAACACAGGTACGATGAGAACAATAATTCGAAAGGTTTCTTGGCGGGAGATTTGGTACTGTTATACAACCCTCACCGGCGGAAGGGTATTCCATCCAAATTTCGGTGCAGTTGAGAAGGCCCGTACAAAGTTGTGAAGAAGATCAGTGATACCATACACCGCATACAAACCATTGGGAAAGCACGAAGTAGAAGAGTGGTACATTTGGAGATGCTAGCGGCATTTTGATCGAGAGATTTGTCTGATCGGAACGATCAGACTTAGGTGGAGGGCAGTGTTACGAATGTTGGTGGCACTAACGGGGTACTGCAATCTCTAGGCCGATGCTAAGCAGTGACGTGAATTCACATCAATATTTCAATCATTATGTCTACACATACGCGTGCACGCGGCGGAGAAGCAACGCACAAGCACATGCAGATATCTTATATGAAATGCTCCTAAAGTGCGCAATTGTGATTGTGGAAGTGTCGCTCACACATACATGCGCATGGGGTATGAGAGAAGCTATAAAAATTATACATCTGTAGTTGTAGCTGAGAAATTTATAACTAACTAGTAAGTTCTGGAATTAGAGAAGCCTAGAAATATGCAAGGAAGTCGGTCAGTATAAAGGGGACAACAGTGGGGGCGAGAAGTCAGTTTCATTTAAGCTATCAGTCAGTTTGGTTATTGAGCAAGCTAGTTGCAAAGTATAAGTGTTATTGCGAAGTACTTTAATAAAGGCCATTTTTCATTATTCAATATTGGAGTTATTTATTCAACGGTTTAGTGATTCGAAATTAGTAGAAGATTGCAAATAAGGGGAATTGGAAGTAAATTCGTTACAATGTATAATAAAGATATAGTTTCTTTCATAAAAAGTAATAAAAAATAATTTTTTTAGATGTCTCAGTTATTACTGGAGTTAAAAGATGACTTTCTTCTTTTACCAATAATATACATATGATGATGCAAAGTTTTACGCGATGCAGTCCAGAAAGGATTTGTGAAAAGTTTAATAATCTAGAATTTTGTATAGAATGCAAAGCGTGAAAAACGATAAGTAAATTTTGTAAATCTTGGATTTATAAAAAGCGTGTGTCTTACCTTGTGTGGTCATCTGTGTTAATACTTCTGGTAGCGTAAACAGTGCACCGACTATAATTATTAACATAGTTATCGATGGCGTTATTGCAATCCATATGCGTTGAGGTTGCATTAGAAATAACGGTGCAGAATAAAAAATTGAAGGCGAATGATTGGATGCTTTAGAAGTCTGGAGGGGCGTAAATATCCCTTCGTTCAATAGTGTGTACATTTACTGTAAGGTTGCAACGTTTCTGAAATACATATATATATATATATGTAGATGTTAATAAGTTTGCTTATGTTAATCTTTATCTTATATCTAATCTAATCTAATATCTAATATCTAATATACAAGTTTGGATGTTTGTACGTTTGTATGTTTGTCCAGACGTTTGTCTTTGTGACTCAATCACGCAAGAACGGCTGAACCGATTTGGATGAAATTTTGAACAACTATAGCCAATAGTCTAGAAGGATCTACTAGCTATATATTTTTCAAAAGGGGGGAGGTCCCCGACCCCTAGGAACAGTTATAATTTAATTATTATATTTTTTAGTCTTTGCGATTGAATCACGCCAGAACAGCTACACGGATTTTGATGAAATTTGGGACAAAGACAATAGTATACTGGCGAAATTTTTTCGCCCATGGAAAAGAGGGGGGGAGTTGTCCCACGACCCCTTCGAACAATTTCTTTTTAATAATTTTTACAAATTATAACTTTACGTTTACTGACCCTCACCAATATTACAAACTCAATAGGTCTAATAAGTCGAGGGCTTGCAAAGTGAGCAGTGACAACCTCCGCCCTCCCCCTCCTCTCACCCACCTATGCAAAATCTATAAATTGTTACCGCTCAATATAAATATTTGCTTAAATCAATAATTTTTGGTATCTGGCTCGTACAGATCGAGATCTAAACAATTTTGGAAAAACGATCGGTGGTGCTCTCCGTCTCCTACCGCCATCCTCCTCCTTCAATTGTTTTTATTAGCACTTACTAGATTTATCTGTATGTTTGTTTCTAACTCTTCATTCGCTTCAACGCGCCATATTAAGATGCTTTTATAATTCGCTTCACCTTATTTGTAATCCCTTCAGTGTAATATCGAGACCCTTCCGGGATCATTTCTGGATGGTTTTCGGGATCCGTGTGGGATCCCGTCGTGGTCATTTCGGGACTCTTTCGGGATAATTTGGGACTCTTCCGGGGTCATTACTGTATAGCTTTCGGGATCCGTCCGGGACCCAGTCGGGATTATTTTGGGACTTTTTCGGGACTATTCCGGTCTCCTTTCGGGACTATTTCGGGATAATATGGGAACCTTTCCTGCATAATTTCTGGATGGTTTTCGGGATCCGTCCGGGATCCCGTCGGGGGCATATCAGTACTTTTTCGGGACTATTTCGGGATGATTTGGAGACCCTTCCGGAATCATTTCTGGTTGGTTTTCGGGATCCGTCTGTGATCCCGTCGGGGCAATTTCGGGACTCTTCTGTGGTCATTTGGGAATCCTTCCGGGATCATTTTGGAATAGTTTTCGGGATCCCGTCTGGGTAATTTCGGGGCTATTTCGGGATCATTTTGGGCCCCTCCGGAATCTTTTCTGGATATTTTTCGGGATCCCTTCAAGGTCATTTCGGGATTTTTCGGAACTATTTCGGAATGATTTCGCAACCATTCCGGCATCGTTTCTTGATCGTTTTCGGGATACGTCTGTGATCCCGTCGGGATAATTTGGGGACTATTCCGAGGTCATTTGGGGATCCTTTCAGGGTAATTTCTGAATGGTTTTCGGGATCCCGTGGGGTAATTTCGGGACTTTTTCATTTTGGGACCCTTCCAGGTTCGTTTCTGGATAGCTTTCGGGATACGTCCGGGATCCCTTCAGGGTTGTTTTGGGACCTTTTCAAGACTATTTCGGGATCAGTTCGGGACCCTTCCGGGATAATTGCTGTACGATTATCCTGATTTGCCCGTGAATTCCGTCAGGGTCATTTCGGGACTATTTCGGGATCACTTTGAGGCCCTTCCTGGATCATTTCTGGATAGTTTTCGGGATCCGTCCGGCATCCCGTCAGGGTCATTTTGGAGATTTTTCGGGACTATTTCGGGATCATTTGGCGATCCGTCTGTGATCCCGTCGAGGTAATGTCGGGACTCTTCCGGGATCATTTGAGGATCTTTCCGGGATCATTTCTGGATGGTTTCCGGGATCCAGGCCGGGTAATTTCGGGTATTTTTCGAGACTATTTCGGGATCATTTTGGGACTCTTCCGGGATCTTTTCGGGATAGCTTTCAGTATCCGTCTGGGATCCCGTCGAGATATTTTGAGACTTTTACGGGACTATTCCGTGATCATTTGGGGATCCTTACAGGATCATTTCTGGATGGTTTCGGGATCCCGTCTGGGTCATTTCGGGACTTTTACGGGACTATTTCGGGATGACAAGGGGACCCATCCGGCATCATTTTTGTATGGGTTTCGGGAGTCGTCTGTGATCCCGTCGAGGTAATTTGGGGACTATTCCGGGATCATTCCGGGACCATTTCTGGATGCTTTCCGGATCCCGTCGGGGTGATTTCGGGACTTTTGCGGGACTATTTCGGGATCACTTTGGAACCCTTCCGGGATCATTTCTGGATAGTTTTTGGGAACCGTCTGGGATCCCGTCAGGGTTATTTTGGGACCTTTTCGGGCTATTTTGGGGTCAGTTCGGGACCTTTCCGGGGTCATTTCTGTACGATTTTCGGGATTTGTCCGGCAATCGCATCAGGGTCATTTCGGGACTATTTCGGGATCACTTTGGTATCCTTCTGGGATAATTTCTGGATAGTTTTCTGGATCCATCCGGCACCCCAACAGGGTCATTTTGGGACCTTTTCGGGACTATTTCGTGATCATTTGGTGTAACATTATAAATGAAAAGGTTTGCATTCAGTGCAGTGCCATTTAAGCGGCACCAAATAGAATTGACTTCTTTATTAAAAAGTTGTTTCTTTTATACAAAATTTCTATAAGCTAAAATACCTACTGACACTAATACTTAAAAAGTAAGTGTATTAATACATATACTTTCAGTTCCCTGGGAACTGCATTCTAAGCATAAAAAAATTTGCTGTGGGAAATGCAACGCAAACATAAATAAATCATGTGAATAATTTGTAGACAGGTAAAGGCTTGTGGCGAGCATTTGATTAGTTTTAAACAGTAACATAATAAGGTTCAAGTTACTAGACGGCGTAGTTACCGTGGCGTGTGAAAATATATATGTATATACAAATGTATTAATATGTATGTAAGAGTCAATGCATTTTAAGACATTCCAAAACGGGTCGAAATATATGTTTGTACAAATGAATGAAGAACTTAATGAGTGAATGCTACACCATCCGCCTTTGAAAGAGAAGACATATATAATTTTGTGCACGAATTATTTATGGCTACTCAAGTTATACTATTAATTTTTGAATCCGTTTGTTCTTACTTTGTTTGTTGGTTTTTTTTTTTTTTTTTCGGTGTGTGCCAGTAATTTATGAAATAATTTTAGCTTGATTTCAAAGAATAGTTTACATTTGTTTTTCTCTTTTGTTTTGTTTTATTATTGTATTTTTCTTTTGCATACAATAAAAATTTTCTTTGTGTTTACAAAATTAAAGTGCTCTTATTCTATGAGTTTAAGCCTATTTTTATGTATTATGATTTTCTTATTTTTATTATTTTGATTTATGTTTTCTATGTTTCTATTTTCTACATTTTTTTGTCGATATTTACTACTCTGAAGGGAATTATAGTAAAATTATTATTTTTATCGATTTTTTCTACCTTATAGGGCCTTTATATCTATTATCTAACTTATGACCGGCTTCATTTTTTACTAACACTAAATCTCCTAAATTTGTTTCTCTATATTGTGTTTTCCTATCATAACTAATTTTTTGTTTTTCCTTAGCCTCTTTTACTAATTTATATGCTCTATCTTGCGCTATTTGTAACCTATATTTAATTTCTTTGTCGTAAGCCTCATAATTGTATAATGGGCTTACCGTATTTTCTCGTAAAAATTCGTAAGTCTGGGGTTTTTTGGCAAATACTAATTCGTATGGACAATAATTATGAACTGTAGATGGGGTAGTGTTGTAACAATATGCAAAATATTTAAGATATCCATCCCAATCGTTTTTGTCAATGGATATGTAGGAACGTACATATTCATTGAATGTTCTATGACTACGTTCAACTGTGCCTAAAGTTTGATGGTGGCAAGATGTTGAAGTTTTATGGTGTATTTTTAGAAGCTTCCTTAATTCCTCAAATAAGCTGTTTTTATATTCGCTTCCCATATCTGTTATAATTGTCTTCATGCAACCATAAACTAGGATAAAATTTTCGAATATCGCTTTGGCTATTGTTTTTGCATGTTTGCTGGGTATTGGTATTGCAATTAAATGCTTAGTCAAGTCACATACTATAGTAACTGCATATTCATTTCCATTTTCCGACCTGGGAAGAGGGCCAATCGTATCTATTTGTACTATGTCGAACGCTTTTGTGGGCGTATCGGTTATAATCATAGGCTATTTCAAGTTTTTTATTATTTTATTTTTATTATAATGGACGTATTTTTTGATAAATATCGTTATATCGTTTTTCATTCCTTTCCAGTAATATTTGTGTTTTATTTTATTTGTCATGCGATTTATTCCTGTGTGGCCACCAAAAACAGGATCGTCATGAAATTTGTGAAGAATTTCTTTAATTTTTTCGGTATTTGTCACTTGCTTAACTTCTGGAGTTAATGCTATAATTACGTTTTTGAGAACTTTGGTACCAATTTCTTTAAATGTGTCTACCCGGGTATAATTATCTTTAAACAATTGGTCTCCTGAGGACAACTGTATTTTTCTAATTCCTAAATTGCCGGCTTCTTGCATAAGCCTGGCAAAGCCAATCTTCGCCTCAACAATTAGTTTTTTTATATTAATTTCGCTACAAATTTTCTTTCCTTTTTTGAAACATAATTTCGGAGGATCGAAAATGAGCTGGACTAGTCTCTTGATTTCACATTTATTTAACGCTTCAAATATTATTGGGTTCTCTTTGTGACTTTTTATTTCTTCATTTTTACTACTGGAATCCTTATTGTTATAATTTTTGTTAGTTTCCGATCTAAACGTAACTTTTAATATTTTACACGCTTCTACCGATATTTGTTTTAGGTCTTTAATATCTATGCGTGATAATGCGTCGGCTACATAGTTTTCTTTACCTGCGATATACTCCACCTCGAAATCACATTCTTCCAGATCTAGTCTGATTCTAGTTAACTTTTATGACGGATTTTTCATCGAAAATAAAAATGTTAAGGGTCTGTGGTCTGTTTTCACCAAAAATTTTCTACCGTAGACGTATGGTCTGAAATATGTTATGGCCCAATGAATGGCTGCTAATTCTTTCTCAATTGTTGCTTTATAAATTTCTCCTTTAGTAAATGATCTTGATGAATAGGCGATTGGCAATTGTTTTCCTTCATACTCTTGGCTTAACACTGCTCCGCAGGCATATCCACTTGCGTCAGTTGTTATACAATATTGTTTATTGAAATCGGGATATTGTAGGATATTAGCGCTTATTAACGCAGCTTTCAAATAGTCAAAGGATTTTTTGCAATCCTCTGTCCAGTCGAAAACTACATTTTTCTTGCAACGTCTTGTTATTATTCTAGAATATTCTGCAAAATTTGGAATAAATCTTCTGTAATTATTGCAAAATGCGACGAATCTTTTCGCTTCATCCGCATTTTTAGGGGTTGGGAAATTTTTAACAATTTCGAATTTGTTGGGGTCTGGTAAAATTCCTTTGCTTATGCATTTATGACCAATGTAAGTTACTTCTTGGTTGAAAAATAAACATTTATCCGGATGTAATTTTAAATCATATTTTCTACAAATTGCGAAAACATCTCGTAAATTTTTAATCATATGATTTTCGGAGCATCCTAATACGACTAAATCGTCCATGTATAGGAATGCTTGTGAAGGTTTTAAGCCTGCAACTGCTAATGTCATCATTCTCTGGAATGAGTTCGGTGCTACTTTAAGGCCACACGGTAAACTTTTAAAACAATAAATACCATTTTCTGCTTTAAAGGATGTGATATCTCTTGATTCCTCGCTGAGTTCAATCTGGTGAACTCCAGACATTAAACCTAAGCATGAAAAATATTTAGCTCTTCCTAATTGATCTAGTATGTCATCAATTCTTGGTAAAGGGAATTTATCTGCCGTTAATTTTTTATTTACCTGTCTGTAATCTACAACCCTTCTCCATCTTTTTTCTTGGTTATTCGGTAGTGGTTTTTTCAGTACTAATAAAATTGGACTATTAAATTCTGAGATTGAAGGTTCTTTTATATCATCCTTAATTAATTTATTTACTTGTTTATTAATTTCACTCTTATGAGCTTCTGGTATTCTATAATTTTTTACGTAGACTGGGTTATTGTCTTTGATTTGAAGTTTTTGTTTGTAAAAATTATTAGTGGTAATTGGTTCTGTTTCGAATGAAAAAATGTCAATGAATTCTGCACATAATGCATTGAGTGATTTATTTGCAAAGTTTGGTGAATTTGTATTTAATCTTTCTAATTTTTCCTTATTGTTGGCTTTATTTTTGAGTTTATTATTTTTAACTATTGCATAGTCATTCAAATTTTCTGTACGTATATTAAAATCTTGAAGTGTTGCATTTTTATTTGTTGTATTTATAATTCTAACAAATTTTTGTTGCGAATTTGCTAGTGTGCTTGCAATAAAAATATCTTCAGGCGATTCTTGTTGTGGAATTAGTAAATCTGAATTGTTATCTTTAATTTGAATTTGTCTTACTACTGCTGATCGTGCGGGAATTGAAATACTATTGATTGTTGGTTTGTTAGTCATCTGGATTATTATGTTTTCTAGGTAGTCATATGGTCTCAATATTAGAGTGTCTCCTTCTGTTTGATAATCTAAAATGCAATTATATTTTTTAATGAAATGTAATCGTAATATTCCATCGCATGGGATTGGGAAATTGTCTTCTACTACGTGAAATTTGTGTCTAATTAAAAGATAATCATCTTTTAAGTCCGCTTTAACCGTGCCAATAGTGCTTGTTATACCTTGATCAATTTCACTTACATCTGTTTTTTGAGAATTATTTATCGTGACATTACTGTCAATTTAACCCTTTTTTATACTCAGTTGAGCAGAGCTCACAGAGTATATTAAGTTTGATTGGTTAACGGTTGGTTGTACATATATAAAGGAATCGAGATAGATATAGACTTCCATATATCAAAATAATCAGGATCGAAAAAAAATTTGATTGAGCCATGTCCGTCCGTCCGTCCGTCCGTTAACACGATAACTTGAGTAAATTTTGAGGTATCTTGATGAAATTTGGTATTTAGGTTCCTGAGCACACATCTCAGATCGCTATTTAAAATGAACGACATCGGACTATAACCACGCCCACTTTTTCGATATCGAAAATTTCGAAAAACCGAAAAAGTGCGATAATTCATAACAAAAGACCTATAAAGCAACGAAACTTGGTAGATGAGTTGAACTTATGACGCAAAATAGAAAATTAGTAAAATTTTGGACAATGGGCGTGGCACCGCCCACTTTTAAAAGAAGGTAATTTAAAATTTTGCAAGCTGTAATTTGGCAGTCGTTGAAGATATCATGATGAAATTTGGCAGGAACGTTACTCTTATTACTATATGTACGCTTAATAAAAAATTTGCAAAATCGGAGAAGGACCACGCCCACTTTAAAAAAAAATTGGTTTTTAAAGTAAAATTTTAACAAAAAATTTAATATCTTTACAGTATATAAGTAAATTATGTGAAGATTCAACTCCAGTAATGAACAACAAAATACAAAAATAAAAGAAAATTTAAAAATGGGCGTGGCTCCGCCCTTTTTCATTTAATTTGTCTAGGATACTTTTAACGCCATAAGTCGAACAAAAATGAACCAATCATTTTGAAATTTGGTAGGGGCATAGATTTTATGGCGTTAACTGTTTTCTGTGAAAATGGGCGAAATCGGTTTATCCCACGCCCAGTTTTTATACACAGTCGTCCGTCTGTCCTTCCGCATGGCCGTTAACACGATAACTTGAGCAAAAATCGATATATCTTTACTAAACTCAGTTCACGTACTTATCTGAACTCACTTTATCTTAGTATGAAAAATGAACCAAATCCGACAATGACCACGCCCACTTTTTCGATATCGAAAATTACGAAAATTGAAAAAAATGCCATAATTCTATACCAAATACGAAAAAAGGGATGAAACATGGTAAATTAATTGGATTGTTTTATTGACGCGAAATATAACTTTAGAAAAAACTTTATAAAATGGTTGTGACACCTACCATATTAAGTAGAAGAAAATGAAAAGTTCTGCAGGGCGAAATAAATAACCCTTAAAATCTTGGCAGGTATTACATATATAAATAAATTAGCGGTATCCAACAGATGATGTTCTGGGTCACCCTGGTCCACATTTTGGTCGATATCTGGAAAACGCCTTCACATATACAACTACAACCACTCCCTTTTAAAACTCTCATTAATACTTTTAATTTGATACCCATATCGTACAAACTCATTCTAGAGTCACCCCTGGTCCACCTTTATGGCGATATTTCGAAAAGGCGAACACCTATAGAACGAAGGCCCACTCCCTTTTAAAAATACTCATTAACACCTTTCATTTGATACCCATATCCTACAAACAAAGTCCAGAGTCACCCCTGGTCCAGAAAGGCCCACTCCCTCTTAAAATACTCATTAATTCTTTTCGTTTGATACCCATATTGCACAAACGAATTCTAGAGTCACCCCTGGCCCACCTTTATGGCGATATCTCGAAATGGCGTCCACCTATGGAACTAAGGATTACTCCCTTTTAAAATACTCATTAACACCTTTCATTTGATACCCATATCGTACAAACGCATTCTAGAGTCACACCTGTTCCATCTTTATGGCGATATCTCGAAAAGGCGTCCACCTATAGAACTAAGGCCCACTCCCTCTTAAAATACCTTTCCTTTGATACCCATATCGTACAAACGCATTCTAGAGTCACACCCGGTCCACCTTTATGGCGATATCTCGAAAAGGGGTCCACCTATAGAACTAAGCCCAACGCGCTTTTAAAATAATCATTAACACCTTTCATTTGATACCCATATCATACAAACAAATTCTAAAGTCACCCCTGGCCCACCTTTATGGCGATATCTCGAAAAGGCGAACACCTATAGAACGAAGGCCCACTCCCTTTTAAAAATACTCATTAATACCTTTCATTTGATACCCATATCGTACAAACAAAGTCTAGAGTCACCCCTGGTCCACCTTTATTGCGATACCTCGAAAATGCGTCCACCTATAGAACTAAGGCCCACTCCCTCTTAAAATACTGATTAACTCCTTTCGTTTGATACCCATATTGCACAAACGAATTCTAGAGTCACCCCTGGCCCACCTTTATGGCGATATCTCGAAACGGCGTCCACCTATAGAACTTAGGCCCACTCCCTTTTAAAATGATCATTAACACCTTTCGTTTGATACCCATATCGTACAAACGCATTCTAGAGTCACCCCTGGTCCATCTTTACGGCGATATCTCGAAAAGGCGTCCATCTATAGAAATTAGGTCCACGCCCTTTTAAAATACTCATTAATACCTTTCACTTGATACCCATATCGTACAAACGCATTCTAGAGTCAACCCTGATCCACCTTTATGGCTATATCCCTAAATGGCGTCCACCTATAGAACTATGGCCCACTCCCTCATAAAATACTCTTAAATGCCTTTCATCGGTTCATTTTCCTACATGGTTATTTTCCCTTATGTTGTCACCATAGCTCTCAACTGAGTATGTAATGTTCGGTTACACCCGAACTTAACCTTCCTTACTTGTTATTATTGAAATATCCGCTCCAGTATCAATTAGGAGGGTTGATATGGAATCATTCAGAGTTGTTCTGGAAGATATGTAGCTATTAAGATGTAAATTGAAAATATATAATTTTTTATTTTTGAGGTGGTGTTTGTTGGTTTTCCTGTTGTGTAACATATCGGACATTTCTGGTGTTATTGCGGGTATTTCCTCGCGATCCGAAATTTCGACCAGATCTTTAGTTATTTTGTCTGTTATTATTATTATTGCTATTATTTTTATAGGCATTGAAAGAACGTCTATAATTTCCTCTATAATTATTGTTTTGGTAACTCCTGCGGAAGTTACCTCCGAACTGATTTTGTTGGCGAATATGTAGTATTTAATTTGGATTTCCAGCTACTTCCGTGCTACTGTTAGTGAATTTTAATATGGCTTCGTTCATTGTTGTGAACGTTCCAGCTTGCATAATTGTTTTTACCTTGTCGTTGGAGCAGTTTTTACACATAGCTTTCACAGCTGATTGTGTAGCATACTTGGTTGCTAACTCTGGTGTTAGTCCGTCAGATATGTAAGCGCCTTCCAACGATTTTGTGAGCTTTTCAATTTCAGCAGTGTATTAGTTTGCCGTTTTACTACGTTGTTGGAAGTTCAGGAGTTTTGCTGTCAAAAATTAACTAATTCACCTTTGATTGCTGTTTTTATACTCAGTTGAGCAGAGCTCACAGAGTATATTAACTTTGATTGGATAACGGTTGGTTGTACAGGTATAAAGGAATCGAGATAGATATAGACTTCCATATATCAAAATCATCAGTATTTGATTGAGCCATGTCCATCCGTCCGTCTGACCGTTAACACGATAACTTGAGTAAATTTTGAGGTATCTTGATGAAATTTGGTATGTAGATTCCCGGGCACTCATCTCAGATCGATATTTAAAATGAACGATATCGGACTATAACCACGCCCACTTTTTCGATATCGAAAATTTCGAAAAACCGAAAAAATGCGATAATTCATTGCCAAAGGCGGTTAAAGCGATGAAACTTGGTAGATGTGTTGACGTTATAACGCAGAATAGAAAATTAGTACGATTTTGGACAATGGGCGTGGCACCGCCCACTTTTACAAGAAGGTAATTTAAAAGTTTGGCAAGCTGTAATTTAATTTAACTTAATTTAATATCTTTACTGTATATAAGTAAATTAAGTCAAAATTCAACTCCAGTAATGATATGATGCAACAAAATACAAAAATAAAAGAAAATTTCAAAATGGGCGTGGCTCCGCCCATTTTCATTTAGTTTGTCTAGAATACTTTTAATGCCATAAGTCGAACAAACATTTACCAATCCTTCTCAAATTTGGTAGGGGCATAGATTTTATGACGGTAACTGTTCTCTGTGAAAATGGGCGAAATCGGTGGAAGTCACGCCCAGTTTTTATACACAGTCCACTGTCTGTCCTACCGCTCGGCCGTTAACACAATAACTTGAGCAAAACCCGATATATCTTTAATAAACTTAGCCCACGTACTATCTGAACTCACTTTATTTTGGTATAAAAAATGGCCGAAATCCGATCATCCGATATCGAAAATTGCGAAAAATGAAAAAAATGCCATAATTCTATACCAAATACGAAAAAAGGGATGAAACATGGTAACTGGATTGGTTTATTGACGCAAAATATAACTTTGGAAAAAACTTTGTAAAATGGGTGTGACAATTACCATATTAAGTAGAAGAAAATGAAAAAGTTCTACAAGGCGAAATCAACAGCCCTTGGAATCTTGGCAGGAATACTGTTAGTGGTATTGCATATATAAATAAATTAGCATTACCCGACAGATGATTTTCTGGATCACCTGGTCCACATTTTTGTCGATACCGCAAGAACGCCTTCACATATACATCTAAGGGCCACTCGCTTTTAAAACCCTCATTAATACCTTTAATTTGATATCCATATCGTACAAACACATTCTAGAGTCACCCCTGGCCCACCCTAATGGCGATATCTCGAAAAGGCGTCCACCTATAGACCTAATGCCCACTCCCTCTTAAAGTGCTCAGTAACACTTTTCGTTTGATACCCATATCGTACAAACATTCTAGAGTCACCCCTGGCCCACCCTAATGGCGATATCTCGAAAAGGCGTCCGTCCACCTATAGACCTAATGTCCACTCCCTCTTAAAATGCTCAGTAACACCTTTCGTTTGAAACCCATATCGTACAAACAAATTATAGTGTCGCCCCTGGTCCACCTTTATAGCGATATTTCGAAAAGGCGTCCACCTTAAGAACTAAGGCCCACGTCCTTTTAAAATACTCATTAACACCTTTCATTTGATACCCATATCGTACAAACAAATTCTAGAGTCACCCCTGGTCCACGTTTATGGCGATATCTCGAAAAGGCAATCCACCTATAGAACTAAGGCCCACGCCCTTTTAAAATACTCATTAACACCTTTCATTTGATACCCATATATTACAAACAAATTCTAGAGTCACCCCTGGCCTACGTTTATGGCGATATCTCGAAAAGGCGTCCACATATAGAACTAAGGCCCACTCCTTTTTAAAATACTCATTAACACCTTTCATTTGATACCCATATCGTACAAACAAATTCTAGAGTCACCCCTGGTCCACCTTTATGGCGATATTTCGAAAAGGCGTTCACCTATAGAACTAAGGCGCACGCCCTTTTAAAATACTCATTAACACCTTTCATTTGATACCCATATCGTACAAACAAATTCTAGAGTCACCCCTGGTCCACCTTTATGGCGATATCTCGAAAAGGCGTCCACATATAGAACTAATGCCCACGCCCTTTTAAAATACTCATTAACACCTTTCTTTGATACCCATATTATACAAACGCATTCTAGAGTCACCCCTGGTCCACTTTTATAACGATATTCCGAAAAGGCGTCCACTTATAGAACTAAGGCACACTCCCTTTTACAACACTTATTAACACCTTTCGTTTGATACCCATATTGTACAAACGCATTCTAGAGTCAACCCTGGTCCACTTTTATAACGATATTCCGAAAAGGCGTCCACCTATAGAACTAAGGCCCACTCCCTTTTACAACACTCATTAACACCTTTCATTTGATACCCATATAGTACAAACAAATTCTAGAGTCACCCCTGGTCCACCTTTATGGCGATATTTCGAAAAGGCGTCCACCTATAGAACTAAGGACCACACCCTTTTAAAATACTCATTAACACCTTTCATTTGATACCCATATCGTACAAACAAATTCTAGAGTCACCCCTGGTCCACCTTCATGGCGATATCTCGAAAAGGCGTCCACATATAGAACTAATGCCCACGCCCTTTTAAAATACTCATTAGCACCTTTCTTTGATACCCATATTATACAAACGCATTCTAGAGTCACCCCTGGTCCACTTTTATAACGATATTCCGAAAATGCGTCCACTTATAGAACTAAGGCACACTCCCTTTTACAACACTCATTAACACCTTTCATTTGATACCCATATAGTACAAACAAATTCTAGAGTCACCCCTGGTCCACCTTTATGGCGATATTTCGAAAAGGCGTCCACCTATAGAACTAAGGACCACACCCTTTTAAAATACTCATTAACACCTTTCATTTGATACCCATATCGTACAAACAAATTCTAGAGTCACCCCTGGTCCACCTTCATGGCGATATCTCGAAAAGGCGTCCACCTATAGAACTAAGGCCCACGCCCTTTTAAAATACACATTAACACCTTTCATTTGATACCCATATTGTACAAACGCATTCTAGAGTCACCCCTGGTCCACTTTTATAACGATATTCCGAAAAGGCGTCCACCTATAGAACTAAGGCCCACTCCGTTTTAAAACACTTATTAACACCTTTCGTTTGATACCCATATTGTACAAACGCATTCTAAAGTCAACCCTGGTCCACTTTTATAACGATATTCCGAAAAGGCGTGCACCTATAGAACCAAGGCCCACTCCCTTTCAAAATACTCATTAACACCTTTCATTAGATAACCATATAGTACAAACAAATTCTAGAGTCACCCCTGGTCCACCTTTATGGCGATATCTCGAAACGGCGTCCATCTATAGAACTTAGGCCCACGCCCTTTTAAAATACTTATTAATACCTTTCATTTGATACCCATATGGTACAAAATAAATTCTAGAGTCACCCCTGGTCCACCTTTATGGCGATATCTCGAAACGGCGTCCATCTATAGAACTTAGGCCCACGTCCTTTTAAAATACTCATTAATACCTTTCATTTGATAACGATATCGTACAAAATAATTTCTACAGTCACCCCTGGTCCACCTTTATGGCGATATCTCGAAAAGGCGTCCACCTATAGAACTTAGGCCCACTCCCTTTTAAAATTATCATTAACACATTTCATTTGATACCCATATCGTACAAACAAATTCTAGAGTCAGGCCTGGTCCACCTTTATGGCGATATCCCTAAATGGCGTCCATCTATAGAACTATGGTCCACTACCTCTTAAAATACTCTTTAATACCTTCCATTTGATACACATGTCATACAAACACATTCCAGGGTTACCCTAGGTTCTTTTTACAACATGGTGATTTTCCCTTACTTTGTCTCCACAGCTCTCAACTGAGTATGTAATGTTCGGTTACACCCGAACTTAGCCTTCCTTACTTGTTAACTTTTGTTTTATTGCTTCTTTGAGCTTTCAGTGCTTAACAGGTTTCTGGCTGTTCCTTTCAGCTTAGTTTTTATCATTGAAACTGCTACAGCTTCATGGGTATCTTTAATTTGTTCTAGGATATCCAAAGCATCTAAGAAGCTATTCAAGTTCTCAGCTTTACCATCGAATTCTGGCAGAACTGACGAAAAAGTCTTTAAAAATTCGACTATTGTTTGTGGTATTTTGTCACTTTCTGTTTGCGAAACTTTATCAGTAATCTCAATTTTTAGGGCTTCCCCTAAATTGGGTTGAGTCTCTGGTAATAGGACAGCAAAATTTATTTCTATTTCTTTTTCAAATGACGTTGGGACCAATGTCTCAACGTTGTATCTACTCAGTGACGATACCAATTTATCTCTGACACTAGAAAAAATTGGTTGTGCTTCTAGCCGATGTTTAGCTGTTAAATTGCTATATACCCTTTGTATGATTTTTCCTATATTGCTTAACAACTGTAATATTTTCGTGAGGTGTTTCAACACAGTAAATCTTAGTATGGTTGTATTTTTGTTGATACACTTATAAGATTTTCCGCCAAGGTCTTCTCTTCCACAAGCTTATTCAGAATGGTTTCCCATTTGTCCATTAGGGTATATAGAATTATACTTTGCCTAGACCATCTGCTCAGCTCATGTATCTTTTCTTTAAAAATTTATTATGAGCTGAGTATATTTTTAGGAATAAGTTGAGGCAAGTGCAGACTGTTAAAATTATCAATAAGATCTTGATAATGTCTAGTGCCTCACCATGGTCAATCACTTGAATGGAATTGATTACTTTGGCATTAGGCTCTTCCAATTTTGATTCTTTACCTCCCATTTCAAAATATTAATCGCTAAAATTTTCTTTTATTTATTTATTTTTTTATTGATATTAGTCGGTACGTCCCATAAATTTAACTTCGTACCTCCACCTTACTTCAGCTGTGGTTAGTACGGGTATTAATACATTTTCTAAGGTGGGTTCCCTAGGCATGTCAATCAGATTCCACCATTTTTTAAGCGAGACTAATGACTTTTCTGCTTCTTTTAATTTCTTTAATGATATTATACTTTCTTAAAATTCCTATTTTCCAATTCTAAATTATCAACAGTGCGGTTGATAGCTTCGTAGTCAAGGTCATTAGGCAATGCACTCTCCATTGAAAAAAAAAAAACTTATTTTATATGCCTTTGATTTTTATACTCAGTTGAGCAGAGCTCACAGAGCATATTAACTTTGATTGGATAACGGTTGGTTGTACAGGTATAAAGGAATCGAGATAGATATAGACTTCCATTATCAAAATCATCAGTATCGAAAAAAAATTTGATTAAGCCATGTCCGTTGGTCCGTCCGTCCGTCCGTCTGTCCTTTAACACGATAACTTGAGTAAATTTTGAGATATCTTGACGAAATTTGGTATGTAGATTCCTGGGCGCTCATCTCAGATCGGTGTTTAAAATGAACGATATCGGACTATAACCACGCCCACTTTTTCGATATAGAAAATTTCGAAAAATCGAAAAATTGCGATACTTCATTACCAAAGAGGGATAGAGCGATGAAACTTGGTAGATGCGTTGAACTTATGACGCAGAATAGAAAATAAGTAAAATTTTGGAGAATGGGTGCGGCGCCGCCCACTTTTAAAAGAAGGTAATTTAGAAGTTTTGCAAGCTGTAATTTGGCAGTCCTTGAAGATATCATGATGAAATTTGGCAGGAACGTTACCCCTATTACTATATGTATGCCTAAAAAAAATTAGCAAAATCGGAGAACGACCACGCCCACTTTTAAAAAATTTTTTTTTAAGTGAAATTTTTACAAAAAATTTAATATCTTCACAGTATATAAGTAAATTATGTCAACATTGAACTCCAGTAATGATATGGTGCAACAAAATACAAAAATAAAATAAAATTTCAAAATGGGCGTGGCTCCGCCCTTTTTCATTTCATTTGTCTAGGATACATTTAATGCTATAAGTCGAACAAAAATTTACCAATCCTTGTAAAATTTGGTAGCGACTTAGACTCTAGGACGATAACTGTTTTGTGTGAAAAAGGGCGAAATCGGATGAAGCCACGCCCAGTTTTTATACACAGTCGACCGTCTGTCCTTCCGCTCGGCCATTAACACGATAACTTGAGCAAAAATCGATATATCTTTACTAAACTCAGTTCACATAATTACCTGAACTCACTTTCTATTGGTATAAAAAAATGGCCGAAATCTGACTATGACCACGCCCACTTTTTCGATATCGAAAATTACGAAAAATGAAAAAAGTGCCATAATTCTATACCAAATACGAAAAAAGGGTTGAAACATGGTAATTGGATTGGTTTATTGACGCAAAATATAACTTTAGAAAAAAACTTTGTAAAATAGGTGTGACACCTACCATATTAAGTAAAAGAAAATGAAAAAGTTCTGCAGGGCGAAATCAAAAGCCCTTGGAATCATGGCAGGATTACTGTTCGTGGTATTACATATATAAATAAATTAGCGGTAGCCGACAGATGATGTTCTGGGTCACCCTGGTCCACATTTTGGTCGATATCTCGAAAACGCCTTCACATATACAACTACCAACACTCCCTTTTAAAATTCTTATTAATACCTTTAATTTGACACCCATATTGTACAAACACATTATAGAGTCACCCCTGGTCCACCTTTATAACGATATCCCGAAAAGGCGTCCACCTATAGAACTATGACCTACTCCCTTTTAAAATACTCTTTAACACCTTTCATTTGATACCCATATCGCACAAACAAATTCTAGAGTCATCCCTGGTCCACCTTTATGGCGATATCTCGAAAAGGCGTCCACCCATAGAACTAAGGCCCACCCACTTTTAAAATACTCATTAACACCTTTCATTTGATACCCATATCGTACAAATTAATTCTAGAGTCACCCCTGGTCCACCTTTATAACGATATCCCGAAAAGGCGTCCACCTATAGAACTATGACCTACTCCCTTTTAAAATACTCTTTAACACCTTTCATTTGATACCCATATCGCACAAACAAATTCTAGAGTCATCCCTGGTCCACCTTTATGGCGATATCTCGAAAAGGCGTCCACCCATAGAACTAAGGCCCACCCACTTTTAAAATACTCATTAACACCTTTCATTTGATACCCATATCGTACAAATTAATTCTAGAGTCACCCCTGGTCCACCTTTATGGCGATATCTCGAAAAGGGTCCACCTATAGAACTAAGGCCCACTCCCTTTTAAAATACTCATTAACACCTTTTATTTGGTACCCATATCGTACAAACTAATTCTAGAGTCACCCCTGGTCCACCTTTATAACGATATCCCGAAAAGGCGTCCACCTATAGAACTATGACCTACTCCCTTTTAAAATACTCTTTAACACCTTTCATTTGATACCCATATCGCACAAACAAATTCTAGAGTCATCCCTGGTCCACCTTTATGGCGATATCTCGAAAAGGCGTCCACCCATAGAACTAAGGCCCACCCACTT
This sequence comes from Eurosta solidaginis, assembly GCF_040869045.1. NCBI lineage: Eukaryota > Metazoa > Arthropoda > Insecta > Diptera > Tephritidae > Eurosta > Eurosta solidaginis. The sequence continues at coordinate 83,591,070 of NC_090324.1, read as the reverse complement.
TTAAAATACTCATTAACACCTTTCATTTGATTACCCATATCGTACAAATTAATTCTAGAGTCACCCCCTGGTCCACCTTTATGGCGATATCTCGAAAAGGCGTCCACCTATAGAACTAAGGCCCACTCCCTTTTAAAATACTCATTAACACCTTTCGTTTGATACCCATATTGTACAAACGCATTCTAGAGTCATCCCTGGTCCACCTTTATGGCGATATCTCGAAAAGGCGTCCACCCATAGAACTAAGGCCCACCAACTTTTAAAATACTCATTAACACCTTTCATTTGATACCCATATCGTACAAATTAATTCTAGAGTCACCCCTGGTCCACCTTTATGGCAATATCTCGAAAAGGCGTCCACCCATAGAACTAAGGCCCCACTCCCTTTTAAAATACTCATTAACACCTTTTATTTGGTACCCATATCGTACAAACTAATTCTAGAGTCACCCCTGGTCCACCTTTATAACGATATCCCGAAAAGGCGTCCACCTATAGAACTAAGGCCTACGCCCTTTTAAAATACTCTTTAACACCTTTCATTTGATACCCATATCGCACAAACAAATTCTAGAGTCACCCCTGGTCCACCTTTATGGCAATATCTCGAAAAGGCGTCAACCCATAGAACTAAGGCCCCCTCCCTTTTAAAACACTCATTAACACCTTTCGTTTGATACCCTTATTGTACAAACGCATTCTAGAGTCACCCCTGGTCCACCTTTATAACGATATACCGAAAAGGCGTCCACCTATAGAACTAAGGCCCACTCCGCTTTAAAATACTCATTAACACCTTTCATTTGATACCCATATCGTACAAACAAATTCTAGATTCAGCCCTGGTCCACCTTTATGGTGATATCTCGAAAAGGTGTCCACCTATAGAACTATGGCCCACTCCTTCTTAAAATACTCTTTAATACCTGCCATTTGATGCGCATGTCATACAAACACATTCCAGGGTTACCCGAGGTTCATTTTCCTACATGGTGATTTTCCCTTATTTTGTCTCCATAGTTCTCAACTGAGTATGTAATGTTCGGTTACACCCGAACTTAGCCCTCCTTACTTGTTCTTATTTCAGTTTTTAACCGAATGTTTTCTTCTGTGTTTGTGGATAATTAATTTTTTGATACAAAATTGCTATCGCTTTTCTATGGTTGAATTTTTTACATCCTCTTTATACTCAGTTGAGCAGAGCTCACAGAGTATATTAAGTTTGATTGGATAACGGTTGGTTGTACATATATAAAGGAATCGAGATAGATATAGACTTCCATATATCAAAATAATCAGGATCGAAAAAAAATTTGATTGAGCCATGTCCGTCCGTCCGTCCGTCCGTCCGTCCGTTAACACGATAACTTGAGTAAATTTTGAGGTATCTTGATGAAATTTGGTATGTAGGTTCCTGAGCACACATCTCAGATCGCTATTTAAAATGAAAGATATCGGACTATCACCACGCCCACTTTTTCGATATCGAAAATTTCGAAAAACCGAAAAAGTGCGATAATTCAATACAAAAGACCGATAAAGCGACGAAACTTGGTAGATGAGTTGAACTTATGACGCAGAATAGAAAATAAGTAAAATTTTGGACAATGGGCGTGGCACCGCCCACTTTTAAAAGAAGGTAATTTAAAATTTTTCAAGCTGTAATTTGGCAGTCGTTGAAGATATCATGATGAAATTTGGCAGGAACGTTACCCTTATTACTATATGTACGCTTAATAAAAAATTAGCAAAATCGGAGAAGGACCACGCCCACTTTTAACATTTTTTTTTTTTTTAAGTAAAATTTTAACAAAAAATTTAATATCTTTACAGTATATAAGTAAATTATGTCAAGATTCAACTCCAGTAATGATATGGTGCAACAAAATACAAAAATAAAAGAAAATTTAAAAATGGGCGTGGCTCCGCCCTTTTTCATTTAATTTGTCTAGGATACTTTTAACGCCATAAGTCGAACAAAAATTAACCAATCATTTTGAAATTTGGTAGGGGCATAGATTTTATGGCGTTAACTGTTTTCTGTGAAAATGGGCGAAATCGGTTTATCCCACGCCCAGTTTTTATATACAGTCGTCCGTCTGTCCTTCCGCATGGCCGTTAACACGATAACTTGAGCAAAAATCGATATATCTTTACTAAACTCAGTTCACGTACTTATCTGAACTCACTTTATCTTAGTATGAAAAATGAACGAAATCCGACAATGACCACGCCCACTTTTTCGATATCGAAAATTACGAAAATTGAAGAAAATGCCATAATTCTATACCAAATACGAAAAAAGGGATGAAACATGGTAAATTAATTGGATTGT